>NC_057718.1:3697347-3746698 GCF_004010195.1 Chiloscyllium plagiosum | reverse complement strand
GAGAAGAAAGAATAAATAAATGGCAGGACCCGTAGGAGCATTGATAACCAGAGGGATCTTGGGATGCAAGTCCATAGCTCCCGGAAGTGGCAATACAAGTGGCTAAGACGGTAAAGAAGGCAGATGGCATGCTTGGCTGCATTGGATGGTGCATTGAGGATGAAAATTGGCATGCCAATTTCCAGCTGTAGAGCACTTTAGTTCAGTCACATTTGGAGTATTGTGTGCAGTCCTGGTCACCGTGCTATTGGAAGGATGAGGAGACATGCAGAGAGTGCAAAAGAGGATTACCAGGATGTTACCTGGATTGGAGTGCATGAGTCTAGAAGGAGAGGGTGGACAAACTTGGATTGTTTTCACAAGAGAATCAGCGACTGAAGGACGACCTGGTAGAAGTTTATAAAACTATGAGAGGCATGGATAGGATGGATAATCAGAGTGTTTTTCTCAGGCTGTAAATGTCAAATACACGGGGGGCTTATGTTTAAGGTGAGGGGGGAAACTTTAAAGAAGATGTGTGAGGGATGTTTATTACACAGAGGGTGGCAGGTGCCTGGACTGCACTGCCAGGGGAGGTGGTAGAAATAGATTCAACAGCAGCATTTAAGAGGCATTGAGACAGACACATTTACAGGGAGGGAATAGAGGGATATGGACCATGTGTGGGCAGATGGGGTTCATTTAGAATGGCATCATGATTGCCACAGACTTGATGGGCTGAAGGGTCTATTCCTGGGCTGGACTGTCACATGTCGCATTCTCTAGAGAACAGGATGCTGCTTCATCCCCCTAACACCCATCTTAACCCCCTTCCCACCCTCACCCACACCACAATCACTAACAAGACTGAAACACTGGACACTAACACCTTGTTTATACCCTGGTCCCAGTGAACTAGCCCCCATTGTCACGGATGGACACTTTCTTTATCTAAGTCACTCATATTTCATATTGAAACAATTACTTCTCAACAATCTCAACAAACTGTCAGAAAATTGATCCAAATCACTGACTACCTGTCTGAGGGAAATGTGAGCACAGAGCCCCTCACATCAACAATGCTCCTTCCCAGGCCAATCAGCAGCACCACACAGAGTCCCTCTGTCCCTACAATCCAGACCAACCATCCGACTGCCTCTTGCCTCTTGCAATGGGGAGCCAGCTCCTGCCCACTCCCTGTTCCAGATCCTGGAATCCAGGTTCACTCTCAGCCCCAACACTGAGCCACCACTGATCAGCATCACAACTGATCTACGTGTGACGGTGTGTCTCACTGTCTCTCCATCCACTGAACCTTTCAACTCTCCACTCCTTTGAGAAACATTGAGTCCACATTCTGTTGGAAAGTCTCAGACACATTGCAGCTCCTGGCACTGCTCTCTCAGTGTCCCCCTCTGACTGCTCCCATCATCAGCTTCCTCCCAGCATCAGTGATTTCTCTTCCAGACTCTGATCATCTCTGTGGTGTCTCCAGGACACCATTCCTGAGTACCTTGATAACATCCTTTCACCCTCATCAACCTGCTCAACATTTCCATCTGCCCCCTTCATTGCACTGTCCCTTTATCTCCTCCAATCATCACAAGGCTGTTTCCAGGCTCTCCAAATGTCTGTCCAACATGAGAACACAGTGAAGATGAAACATCGTCTTCAGCTCAGCAAACAGCCACACTGTGCTCATCCTCATAGATACCCCCTGAGGCTAAACCCAGAGAAGGGCAACTTTGGGGAATGACTGAACCTGACCTCAGCTTCATCCCCGAGATCACTCTCCATCACCTTCTCAATCTTGTTGATTACAAACACATCCCCAATTCATTCATTTTGTTAGAGGTTATTGCTGGAGGAAATTGTCATGTAAACTCTACTTACTGTTTACAATGAGCAGGCTTCCACCCCCATAGGTCTCTCCCTGCACTGAGCAGTAATAGACCCCAGTATCATTGGGTTGTACATTTGTGATGGTCAGAATGAAGCTGTTACTGGAGTTGTCTCTGGAAAGTGAGATTCGATTCGTGAGCCCTGGGTTCCATTGTGTGGAAATCTTTTCACGTGTGAAAAACAGCTTCACATGACTCCCTGGTTCTTGTCTGTACCAATGAACATCAGTGTGTGTCACTGTGGCATTCCTCATGGTGCACTGTAAATGGGCAGTGTGACCCTCAGTGACACGTTCCACTATCAGAGACTGGAGAGGGACTGGACCAGATGCACCTTTAGGGGGAAAACATCAAGAATGTAAGAATCATTTCTCCAGTTTACAATGTCCTGCCAGTTGTTCATAGAGAACAAGTTCTGTATTAAATATGGATCTGGTTAAGGACTGAATAAGTGAAGCTGGAGCAGATCAAACCAACCATGTTTGTGTAATTAAATAACTTTAATAACTTTTGTGTAAATATTTAGAGAAGGGCAACAGGATCAGAGTGTACAGTGATGTTGCCTGAATAAAGGGCAGCTCCTGATTACAGCTCCCAGCCTCAGGCTCTTCCCACTCCCTGTCCTGATCCCCTGCCCCCACCCCTTCCCCACATCCTGTGCCCCCACCAGATGCTCCAAGCTCCTCACGTCTCCCGGTCTCTTCTCCCTGACCCCAGCCCTATCTGGTGACCCACTCATTGGTCAGAAACTGCAGCATCTTCAGGAAATATCACTCATTCCCTCCTCATCCTTTTCACTGCTTTCTTCAGAATGATTGCCTTTCCCTGAGTCTGACTCCTTACAATCCTCCTATTGCCATGTACATGGTTCCCTGAGTATTCACTGGGACCGGGTATCTCTGGCACTGAGGATCTTCTAATTACTAATTGATCCCGTGTTGCCATGTGCCCAGAAGTGCTCACAGAACTAGATCCCAGTCTCTCAAATGCACATATCTTGGAACAACTCACAAACATCCTTTCCCAACCAATCTCACCATCCCTCTCTGGCCCAGGATAATTTTTTTATCATCTAAGAAGAGAATGGCACCCTGAATGGATGGGCCATTTTGATCAAATCTCTTTTCAACTTTTCCTTCTCCAAGGGCAACAGCCCCAATCACTTTGATTGGTGTTGTTATGGTCCCAAACGATGTTAGTATTGGGCAAGTTTGGTTCCAGACTGAAATCCGGCTTGGATTCTTTTTTGTATAAAACTAGTGGGTGTTTCAGTGAGAAAGGAACACACAATGCAGCAGACTTGGTTTCAACAGGAGGAAAAGATTTTTTGATTTTTATGAAGTGTCTTTCTGTTAAATAGAACTGACAAAGAATATAATGAAACAAGCTATATACATAAAACACTATTTTAAAGACTGAGAAACAGACAATGAAATAAAATACTTTAAAGATCCCAACAGTACCTCTTTACCTAATACAGACAGTAGACAGTGTACCCTTCTCGATCAATCCTATAGGGGTTGACATAACTCCAAGAACTGTTTCTGTCACATATTTTTGTTAAAAGAAATCATAACTTCAGAAATATTGATATTTTGATTTTTAAATCCCATCATAATCACAAGGGTTAAAATCTACATAGCACTAGCTCAAAATTCAAATTCAAAACTAAATAATATTAAAATCATATAGAAACCACACATCTCACATCACAGCGTTAAGTCTAATGTGGGGAGTAAACTCGTAATTGATCCCCAATTAACCAAGGGCCTTATTAAGTGTGTTACTGAATCAACAATACAGCCAATTTGTCTCTCTTCTGTCCTCCAATCCAAAGGTTAAAAACAAAGCAATTTAATTCATGATCTCAAAACTAATTTATGTATTATGATCAAGACTGATTGGTTAAACAAGCAGAACATGTGATGAGTGTTTCGACATGGTGATGAACTTCTCTGTTAATTAAACCAAACACCTAGAAAAGCTCATCTCGCCTCATAATCTGTTAAAATATGAGTGACAGAGAACTTGCAAATTCCACTATTCAAAGAAAATATTATCAATTTTTCTTTAATCTAAAAGTGAACATTAAACAATAACTATTCACAACTCTTGACTCCCCTTTCTCTTAACTGCTTATTTTCTGCCTCCAACTCTATATCAATATGCTGTTCCAATAACATAGTTATTAAAATTGCATCAACCTAATTTCAAAATCACACAGTCACTGTCATCTTCAGTGCCTATCTTCTTCCAGCTGAAGATCTCCCTCGGTCATCTTCTTTCTTTTTACTACAAATATGTTACATATGAAAAGCCTCATTTGATGGAGAGTGTTTCCAAACTTCTTTGCTTTCTCTCAATGTCAGTTGCTCTGTCTCTAATTTTCAAAATGTCTGCATTTTTATATCCCCAATATCTCATTGGTTTAGTGTTGGCAAAACAATAAATTCAAAATCAATTCAGTTTTAGTATTCTGGGGCATAATTTAAACTGATTGATTAAATTGGAATTGTTGTAAAAAAACAGCAACCAACTCAGGTATCCATTTCGTAGCCAAATCTCATATATTTCAGTACACTGCGAGATTGCCATCTAGTCAGATCACACAGGTGCTTGTAAGCTCTCTGTTCAGAACATCATTCACTCTCTCTTAAAGTTACAGTGTATGCCTTCAACTTCATAACATTAGCAATGACATTTCTATTTGGGATAAAACCATATCCCATTAATCTCAAACATACATTCATTTACAGACAATCAACACAGCTCTGCAGAAATAGTTTGAGCAGATTTTTTTAAAAAAAACCTTAAAGAATGACCATCCCAGGGGGGTATAGAACTCACATCAGGTGGTAGAATGTGCTGGCTTCTCAGAGTTCCTTCAATTTCTTGTCAATGAGGATGATTCCTGCAAGTTATATATTGATGGGAGATCTTCTGACCATATTTCAGATTCCAATAGGAAATAGTTTGAAACCCTGATATTGGAAACATTATCTTTTTCCTTGTCTTTTGCTGAATGGGAGGAAGAAATCGTGCAGCTGGTCCTGCTTGAAGATTTCTCCTCTTTTTATCAGAACAAATAGATTTTTTTTCACTGTTTTTGGTCAGTTTGACAATTTTGCTTCAGCTGCCCTCCTTTTGATCTGTGAAGGCACACAGTAACCTGAACCCAGAAACCGTTACTGAGCTGCATTCAAATACAGTCAGTCCAGCAACTTAGTGACAAAACCCATTTTTTTAACAATTCTTAATATTGCTGATTCATTCAAAATTAATTTGAATTTTGTAAACCACAACAGATTTTGATTTTTCATATCCAAGTGGTCATGGGGTGAATGCTTTTTATATGTCCTGCAGTCGTTCAGTTGCCTGAGTATCCATTGGCTGTCCATTCACTGCAGGTAGCTCTCCAACCTGTGAACCAGATATATCATTAGGTAAAAGAGGTGGAGGAGTGGCATTGCTAATCAGGGAGAGTATCACCGCTGCACAAAGATGGGTTGTTGAGGAAGGTTTATCTACTGAGTCATTATGGGTGGGAGTCAGAAACAAGGAAGGAGCAGTCAGTCAATTAAGAGTTTTCTACAGGCCGACCAACAGCAACTGAGACATGAAGGAACAGGTTGAGAAGCAGATTTTGGAAAGATACAGAAGTAACAGGGATGTTGTCATTGGTAACTTTAAATTCCATAATATTGATTGGAACCTTGTTAGTTCAAATAGTTTGGATGGAACAGTTTTTGTAAGGTGTGTCCAGGAAGGGTTTCTGACACAATATGTAGATAGGCTGACGGGAGGGAAGGCCATTTTGGATTTGGTGCTTGGCAACGAACCATGCCAAGTTTCAGATCTCTCAGTGGGAGAGCATTTCAGTGGTAGTGAACACAACTCCATGACCGTTACTATGGTCATGGAGAGGGATAGAAGCAGATGGTATGGGAAAGCACTTAATTGCAGGTGGGGGAATTACAATGTTATCAGACAGGAACTGGTGCACCTAAATTGGGAACAGATATTCTCAGGGAAATGCATGACAAAAATGTGGATGCTGTTCAGGAAGCAATTGCTGTGAGTGCTGGACAGGTTTATCCCATTGAGGCAAGGAAAGGATGTGAGGGTGAAAAAACTTTGGGTGATAGGGGATGTGGAACATCTAGTCAAAACGAAGAAGGAGGCTTACTTAAAGTTGAGGAGGCAAGTACCACACAGGTCTTTATAGGGTTACAGATTTAGCGAGGAAGGAACTGAAGAATGGACTTAGGAGAGCTAGAAGGCGACATGGAAATCTCTAGTGGATAGGATTAAGGAAAACCCTGAGGTGTCCCAGACTTATGTGAGCAACAAAAAGAATGGCTAAAGTGAGGGTAAGGCTGATTAGGGATAGAGTTAGAGGAGGTAGGGTAGATCCTTAATGAATACTTTGCTTCAGTATTTACTACTGCGAGATCAAGACATTTCTGAGGATGGCGTGAAACAGACTGATAAGCTGGGACAGGTTGATGTTACGAAGGAGAATATCCTGAAATTTTGCAACTACATAAGGCTAGATACATTCCCTGGGCAAGATAGGATAAACCCTAGGTTACTAATGGAAGTGAGGGAAGAGATTGCTGTGCCTTTGGCAATGATCTTTTGCATCCTCACTGTCCACTGGAGTAGATGATCAGAGGGTGGCAAATGTTATTCCCTTGTTCAAGAAAGGGAATCGGGATGATGCTGGGAATTACAGGTCAGTTAGTCTTACAGCTTCGGTGGGGAGAGTGTCAGAGAGGATTGTGAGAGACAGGAGTTATGATCATTTGGAGAAGCATAGTTTGATTAGAGATAGTCTGTGTGGTTTTGTGAAGGAGAGGTCATGACTCACAAACCTTATGGAATTCATTGAGCAAGTGACAAAACACATTGATGAAGATAGAGCAGTAGATGTGGTGTACGTGGATTTTAGCAAGGCATTTGATAAGTTTCCACATGGTAGGCTCATTCAGAATATAAGGAGGCATGGTATACAGGGAAATCTGGCTGCCTGGATCCAGAACTGCTTGGTCCATAGAAGATAGAGGGTGGTGGTAGATGGAAAGTGTTCACTCAAGAACATGATGACCAGTGGTGTTCAACAAAGATCAGTTCTGGAACTTCTGCTTTGATGGGGGTGGGTGGAGATGATGGGTGAGTGATGTTGGGGTGGGGTGGTATGGGGATGATTGGTGAGTGGTGATGGGGTGGGGATGATGGCTGAGTAATGATGAGGTGGGGTGGGGATGATGGTTGAGTCATGGTGGAGGTGAGGTAGGGATGATGGGTGAATGATGATGGGGTCAGTTGGGATGATGAGTGAGTGATGATGGGGGTGGGGTGGGGCTATTGGGTGAGTGATGATCGGGGTGGAGATGATAGTTGAGCGATGATGGAGGTGGAGTGGGATGATGGGTGATTGATAATAGGGATGTGGGGATGATGGGCGAGTGATGATGGGGATGGGTGGGGGCTGATGGGTCAGCGATGATGGGGGTGAGGTGGGGATGATGGGTGAACAGGATTGACACGCTGTATAACCCAGCAGTTCCAGAACATCACAATCAGCCTGAGATGCTGCAATAATCCAGCAGTTATCAGGTTTCTGCAAGCTGTGTGGGCAAGACTGCAGTCTGCAAGGAGAATGAGCAAATGGACCATGATACCTTGGGACAGGGAGTGATTCATGTGGGGAGAGGAAATAGCAATGTCGTTGTTGGAGTGGACAGTGTAATGAGAGAGCGTAGATCCTGCTCCCGGCATTGTTCCTGAAGGATGTGGTGCCTTCCCAGTGCCAAGGGAGAGGTTAACTCCTCAGGGTTGGAGGAGAACCTGAAGAGGGAGGAGAAGGATCCAGTCATGATTGTCCATGTTGGGACACTTGGAGCACAAGAAAGAAAGCTTCACTGAAAGACTTTGAACATTTCAGAGCTAAATGATAAAGCTGAATCTCCATGGGAAGAATTCCTAAGCCATGGGCAAACTGGCACAGGGTAAATACAGTCAGGCAGTTCAATGCATGGCTCAAAGTCTGGTCTGGATGGAATAGGTTTTGATTTGTGGGGCACTGGCACCAATCCTGGGGTTAAAAGGAGCTGTTCTTCAGGGACAGGCTTCACTTGAAACATGCTGAGACCAGTATTCTGGTTAATCAAATAACTCAGGCTCTCAAAAGGGTTTTAAACTGAGTAGAAGGTGGCTGGGTTCAGGAGAAAGGGGCTGGAGTCTGACAAAGCAAGAGGAGACAGCAGCTATTTGACGAACGATACCCAGAGTGGAACAGGAGCAGACAGAGGATACAAAACAGAAAAACAGCAGTGAATAGGGTCACCAGGGGAAATACTGTTAATGTCTATTTACGTGAATGCACAAAGTATACAGAACAAAATAAGTGAAATAATGGCCCAATTATAGATTAATGGAGAGTTTTTAAGAAGACTCACATTATGTATAAAATGTTCACTCTGTTTCTCTCTCGACAGATACTGCTAGACCTGCTGAGTTCCTCCACCATTCTATGTGTTTGCTTCAGGTTTCCATCATCTGCAATATTTGGCCTTTAGAGGAGGCAAAAACTTGGCAGATGGAATATAATGTGAAGAAATGTGAGTCCATACACTTTGTCTGAAAGAACAGGGGAACTGAATATTATTGAAATAGGAAAGAATGCAGAAAGCTATAGAACCGAGGGATTTAGGAGGCCTCATCCATGAATCACAAAATGTTAACATTCAAGTTCTGTTGGTAATAGGGAAGGCAAAGGGAGAGTCTCCTTTATTTCAAAGGAAGTGGAGAATAAAATTGGGAAGGTTTTGCCAAAACTGTACAAACTCCTAGTCAGACCATACTGGAATACTGTGAAACAGTTCTTGTTCCTTACCCGGAGAAGGATCACTGTGCTGATCGTCAGTATGGAGGGACTGCCTTATGAGGAGAGGTTATCTTGATTGGGCTTGTTCTAATCAGAATCTCAAAAATATTGAGGCAACAGTATTGAAACATAAAGGATTCCTAGAGGACTTGACAGGATAGATGCAAAAAAAAAGTTTCCACTGTTAGAGAGTCTGGGAACAGAGGACAGAATCTCAGAATCAGGGGATGCACACTTAAGGCAGAGAGGAGAAGGAATTTCCTCACTGTGAAGGGAACTCCGCCACACAGGGGAACTGAGGCTGCACCATTCAGTATGATGAAGTTGAGAAAGATAGATTTTTAAATAGAAAGTAAATCTAGAGATATAGATAAAAAGACAAGAAAGTCAAATTGGGGATTATCAGAGCAGCCATGAGCAGACTCGATGGGCAGAATGGTCTGATTCTGAACTTCCATCTTCTGGTCCAATGGCATTAAGGTCCAACTGAGGCATTTAACAGGGCACTGGATGATTATTTACACAGAAACAATGTGCAGGATGAAGAAGGAAAGGCAAGAGACTGACACTAAATTATAGAGTCATTAAGTCATAGAGATATACAGCACAAAAATGGACTCATTGGTCCAACTCGTCCATTCTGAGCAGATATCCTAAATTAATCTAGTTCTATCTGTCAGCATTATATGAATAACGAAAAGCAGTGAACCCAACACTGATCCGTGTGGCATTTTGCTGGTCACAGGCCTCCAATCCGAAGAAAAACCCTTCTCAACCACCCTTTGTCTACTGTCATTAAGCCAAATTTGCAACCAATGGATTGTCTCCCTGGATTCCAAGTGATGTAACCTTGCTAACAAATCTACAGTGGGAAACTTTGTCAAACAATTTGCTGAAGTCCAAATAGACTGAGTCCATCGCACTGTCTTCATCAATCTGATTTGTCACTTCTTCAAAAACTCAGTCAACTTAGTGAAACACAAACCATGTTGACTATCTCTAATCTGTCTTTGCTTTTCCAAAAACCTAAATTATCCTGTCACTCAGAATCATTTCCGACATCTTACCCACTATTGACTTAAAGTTCATCAGTCTATAGTCCCCTGGCTTTTCCTAACCACCTTACTTAAACAGTGGTACTACATTAGCCAACCTCTGATCTACCAGCACCTCACCTATGACTCTTGATGATGCAAGTGTCACAGTAAACAGCCCAGCAATTTCTTCCTTTGCTCCCTGCAAAGTTCTTGGGTATACCTTATCAGATTCAAGGGATTTATCCAATATGCTGCATTTTGAGATGTCCAGCATCTCCTCTTCTATAGTTTGTGCACTTTTCAAGATAACACTAGTAATTTACCCAACTTCTCTCATTTTGATATTCTTCTCCACATTAAATACTGATGTGAAATATTTGTTTATTATTTCACCCATTCTCAGTGGTTAAAGTTAAAGTGCTGAGAGAGCCAGTGCAGATAGAATGGGCCCAATGGCTTCCTTTCTCATCAGAACTTTTTGTGATTGTGGGAACAGTGAGATTCCACTCTGTGCAGCAAATGTTGCTTCCCCTTTTCTGTTTCCTGGGCTTAGTTTGCAGTTGGTGTTCAGAAAAGACAAGCTCTAACTCAGGCAAATGGTCAAAGCCACATTTTGTGCAGGTGTTCCCTCTCTTTGGTCTATAGATGGTGAAATCCCCAGTTTGTTCCACATTATTGTCTGTCCATTGAACAGCTGTGAAATGGTGGGAGCACAGAGGGATACTCTACACTCTCAGTGAGTGTGAGGGGGCAGCTTGGCTCAATTGGCCTCTCCCTTTCGCACATAGGACAGGAAGCTGTGGCTGTCAAAACTATTTCTGGAGCTTGGCTCAAAGCTGATACTTTGGTGGACAAGGCAGATGTCACAGAGTGGTTTCCGACGAGCTACAGTGGATGGGTGAGGCTGGTACAAGACAGATGAGTGTGGCACCATGGCAATAGATCACCTGGCAGGAGGGGCTACACACAGCAGCAACAGAGAGAAGATTGCACTCTGTCCTTGTTTCCATCAAATGTTGTCTGGAGTGCTCAAGCATCCAATTTGAAGATTTAAAGATCACAAAGCACAATGTGTAAAAGAACAGGAGATACTCTCCATCTCCTGACCATCAACATCCTTTCTTCAATTAACACCATCACACAAAACATGAACTGGCATTCAGCACATTCATCTTTGGAAATGTTCCTGTTTTGGAACAGATCCAGGATTCGGTGCTGTCACAGATACTGAACTTCAAACTGGTTCACAGTTTGCGAAGTACTGGAGATGTTTTAATGGAACAAATTCAATATTATTGATTGTAGAGAACTGATGTGAGTGCCAGCAAGGGACCATTGGTAAAACTCACTCCGAACCACAAAGCTGTAAATTCACCAACCTTCAAATCAACCCAACAAGACCCATTGAACACACAGATTAATCCAATCCACCCAAAATACACACTGTAATGTTCAACCTGTCCCTCAATCCCATAATCTTGATCAATGAATAACAAAAAAAGATGGGAGGAACTCTTCGTTTTCTGGTCTGTGTTCCCAGCCTGTGGAGCTTTGTGTCAGCTGCACCAAACAATCTCAAGAAAGTTGAGAGCGTGATGCTGGAAAAGCACAACAGGTCAGGCAGCATCCAAGGAGCAGAAAAAGATAAGTTTTCAGGACTTTTGCCTGAAGCATCCATTTTTCTGCTCCTCAGATACTGCCTGACCTGCTGTACTTTTCCAGCACCACACTTTTGACTCTAATCTCCAGCATCTGCAGTCCTCACTTTCGCCGAAGCTCTCGACAGTAACAAATTCTCCTTGCGACACTCCCCTCAAATTCTCAATGTTCAAACTGACAGAATTCTCACAAATTCCACAGCAGTGGCATGGAAAGGTCTTGTACAACAAATTAAACTTCTCGAAAGCAAACACTTACCCAAAGTAACATAGACGGACAGGGTCACAGCAAAAAGAGTTCCAATGATCATCTCAACAGAGTGACTATGCTGTGTATCCACACTATTTATTGCATATCCAGTTAATACATCGAAACACAAAGTATCCCAGCCGACTGCAGCTTCTTTAATCTCTCATTTCTCAGGAGGTAAAGAAGCTAAAGTATCAGTAAAGAAGAAGCATGGACAACAAGTCAATGGCTTCTGAGGGAGGATATGACTGGATGGATTTTCTTGTGACTCAGTGAGTTTTATTTCAACAGTGATGCTAATTACTTATTCTGTGCAAGTTCCTCATACTTAGTCATTTGAACATTGAGAATTCACACATTTGCTGCAACCCTGTGAATGGTCAAAATATTTATGGAAAAACATTGGATTGGTATTTTCTGTGGAATATGCTTAAAACATTCCAATAAAAGTAAAGGATATTGGCAAGGAGTAAGTCCCGTCACCGTCACTGAAGCAGTTGTGTCAGACAAACTAACGGGTCTCAAGGCAGATCAGTCCCCTGGCCCTGATGGGCTTCCATCCTCGCATTCTAAAAGAGGGAACTACAGAAATAGTGGATGCATTGGTTCTAAGTTCCCAAAAGATCCTTGGGTTCTAGAAAAGTACCAGAGAATTAGAAAACTCTCAATGTGCCATCTGAATTCAAAAGAGAGAGAGGAAAAAATTGGGGAATGAGCCAGGCCAGGTGGTAAACGTTGCGGTGGAGGATTTCTTTGGGAACAGTGACCACAATTCTGTAAGTTTTAGAATACTCGTAGATAAAGAAGAGAGTAGTCCTATGGGAAGAGTACTAAACTGGGCCAAGGCCAATTATATCAAAATTAGGCAGGAGCTAGGAAATGTGGATTGGACACAGCTATTTGAAGGGAAGTTCACATTTGATATGTGGGAGACTTTCAAAGATAGATTAATGATAGTGCGGGATAAGCATGTCTCATTCAAAACAAAGGATATGAAAAGCAAGATTCGTGAGCCGTGGATGACAGGAGAAATCGTACAATGAGCCAAGAGGAAAAGGGAAGCATACATAAGATCCAGGCATTTAAGAACAGAACGAGTCCTGGAGGAATATCGGAAGAGTAGGACCAGTCTTAAACGAGGAATCAAGCAGGCTAAAAGGGTCATGAAGTAGCTTTAGCGAGCAGAATTAAGGAGAGTCTACTTAAGGAGAATACAGCCTTTTATTCTTATATAAAACAAGCGGGTAACTAAAGGATAATGAAGGAAGGCTGTGTGTCTAACCTGAGAGAATGGGTAAGATTCTGAATGATTACTTTGCATCAGTGTTCACTGAGAGAGGGACATGATGAATGTTGAGATTAAAGATAGAAGTTGGTTGGGATATCTGGTCGGCATGGATGGGTTGGACCAAAGGGTCTGTTTCCATGCTGTACATCTCTATGACTCTATGACTCTACTCTGGAGCACATTGATATAAGTAGGGAAGATGTGTTGGGTAGGCTAGAGGTTATTAAGGTAGACAAGTCCCTAGAACTGGTTGGGATCTATCCCAGGTTGCTGAGGGAGGCAAGAGAGAAAATAGCTGGGGCCCTGACAAATATCTTTGTACCATCCTTAAACACAGGTGAGGTTCTGGAGGACTGGAGGTTGCTCATGTTGTTCCCCTGTACAAGAGGGGCAGTAGGGATATTCCTGGTAACTACAGACCAGTGAGCCTGACGTCATTGGTGGGAAAGTTGCTGGAGAAGGTACTGAGAGATTAAATCTATTTATATTTGGAAAAGAATGGGCTTATTGGTGTTAGGCAAAATGGTTTTGTGTGGGGAGATCATGCCTTAACAACTTAATAGAGTTCTTTGAGGAAGTGACCAAGCTGATAGATGAAGGACGGGCTGTAGATGTCATATACATGGACTTAAGTAAGGCACTTGATAAGGTTCCCAATGGTAAACTAATTGAGAAAGTGAAGTCACATGATGTTCAGGGTGTTCTAGCTAGGTGGATAAAGAACTGGTTGAGCAACAAGAGACAGAAAGTAGTAGTTGAAGGGAGTTTCTCGAAATGGAGAAAGGTGACCAGTGGTGTTCCACAGGGGTCAGTATTGGGGCCACTGTTGTTTGCGATGTACATAAATGATCTGGAAGAGGGCACTGTTGGTATGATCAGCAAGTTTACAGATGACACGAAGATTGGTGGAGTGGCAGAAAGTATGTAGTCAAAGAATACAGGAGAATATAGATAGACTGGAGAGTTGGGTGGAGAAGTTGCAGATGGAGTTCAGTCCAGGCAAATGTGAGGTAATGCATTTTGGGAAGTCTAATTCTCCAGCGAATTACATAGTAAACTTGGAAAAGTTGGTGAGCAGAGAGATCTGGGAGTTCCGGTCCATTGTATCCTGAAGGTTGCTGCACAGGTGGAGAGAGTGGTCAAGAAGGCATATGGTGTGCTTGCCTTCCTCAGACGGGGTACTGAGTAAAAGAGCTAGCAGGTCATTTTAAAATTGTACGCAACATTAGTTCGGCCGCATTTAGAATACTGTGTACAGTTCTGGTTGCCATATTACCAGAAGGGTGTAGACGCTTTGGAGAGGGTGCTGCCTGGTATGGAAGGTGCTAACTATGAAGAGAGGTTGAGTAGGTTAGGTTTATTTTCATTAGAAAAAAGAAGTTTGAGGGGGGACCTGATTGAGGTTTACAAAATCATAAAGTGTATAGACAGGGTAGATAGAGCTAAGCTTTTTCCTAGGGTGAGGGATTCAATATAGAGAGTCATGCTTTCAAGGTGAGTGGTGAAAAGATTAAGGGGGATGTACGTGGCAAATATTTTATGAAGAGGGTCATAGGTGCCTGGAACGCGTTGCCAGCAGAGGTAGTAGAGGCAAGCATGGTAAATTCATTCAAGGTGCATCTGGACAGATGCATGAGTAGGTGGAGAGCAGAGGTATATAGATGCTTATGAATTGGGCGACAGGTTTAGACAGTGGATTTGGATCGGCTCAGGCTTGGAGGGCCGAATGGCCTGTTCCTGTGCTGTAAAGTTTCTTTGTTCTTTCTTATTAAAAAGTGGATGTCTAAAGTGCAGTTAGTTGAGCATTTATTGTTGGAAAAATGTTGGAATTAACTATGCAGGAAGTAATAGCAGAACATTTGAAAATTGAAATCTTATCAAGCAGACTCAGCATGACTTCATGAAAGGGAAATCGTGACTGACTACTTTATTAGAGTTTTTCAAGCACGTCTCAACCAAAGTGTGTAGAGGGGAAACAGCATCACTGATATATTTGGAAAAGCTTGCAAACTGCGTGAAAAATCTTTGGAGTTACCTGGATTGGAGATAGTTAGCCTGTAAGGAGAGGCTGGACAAACTTGGTTTGTTTTCACTGAAGAGCCATAGGCTGAGAGTTGACCTGACAGACTTTATAAAATTATGAAAGACAGGGATAGAATGAATTGTTGAAATCTCATTCTTAGGTTGGACATGTGAAATCTGAGGGTCATAGGTTTAAGGTGAGATGGAGAATGTTGAAAGATGTGTGAGGCAAATTTTTTTACACAGAGGGTAATAGATACCTGGAACAAGCTACCAAGCAAGATGGTTGGAATAGATACAGTAACAACATTTGAGAGTCATTTAGACAGACTTATTTACAGGCAGGGAATAGAGTGATACGGAGCATGTGTAGGCAGATAGAATGGTTCAATGGGCCAAAGGGGCTGTTCCTGTGCTGTACTGTACTTTATGTTGTACATGAAATTATTTCTCAGCAACCTGTGGGGGTGTGCTGTACCACAGGGTAGGGTTTGATTCCTGACCTTGAGGTCTACACTTAAGGACACTGCCAGTGTGCCACAGCCCCCTGACCCTGACATTGGTTACACGTCTCAAGGGCAGTAGCTTCTCTCAAACAAATGACTTGAACCATTTGTTATTTCTGTTGCTATTCATTCCAAGGCAACACATGAATACACAGTGGGTTAGGATGATGTTGGAGGTGAAAACTTTGTCACAAATCCAATTGGGAATTGTGAAAAAACCTCTTTCCAAAGAGAGACTGTTGAGAAAGTGGAATTCATTATCCCAGGGAGTGATTGAAGTGAATAGCAGAGGTTCAATTCAGGGGAAATTAGGAAATTAAATAAAGGGAAAGAGTGGACAGTTATGCTGCTGATAATTATGTACAGCAGGATGGTCACATGGACAAGTTCAGCACAAACACCAGCATCGACTGATTGGGCTAAATGGCCTGTGTCAGGATCTCATCGTTGGTATAATTCAATGAGCTCATACACACACAGTGCTCAGTTAGATAGGGCTTCTTTATTGCTATATTCCAAACCTCCTTGTAATGAAAACCGCTCTCAGAAGGACATCATTTCAGCTGATAACCTTCTGTTGTATGGTTTAGCAGGACAGGGCAGAGCAGAGGAAGTGGGTATATTCACTGCATCAGAAATGCTTGTGTCTGAGAAGACAATCTTTTGATCAGTCTGTTTACACTGTGGAACAACTTGGTAGAAGCATTGAAGCATAAGGAAACCATTGATGAGACAGTCTGCACTTGAACCAGAATGGGACCAACACCCCTGTGTGGGTGGGTTTGCTCATGCTCTTGGGAGGAACTTAAAGTAGTTCCCCAGAGGGAGGGGATATTTTGTGTTAGTGTGTAGGGACACAGCCTACTTTAGTGAAGGAACAAAGGCAGATCAAGTTCAGCCATGTTGAGTTTCAAGGGAGGAAAGCAGACTGGCTGGCCTGTACGTTCATGCTCATAGTAAAATGGGTCAGAGAGTGAGTTAAGGGCATGGATTGACACCTGGACTAGGATGTTGTTGCAAACACAGGGACATGTTTGAGGGAGGGGCAGGACTGACAATTCAACATTCTGGGGCAAAGGATCTTCGGGCAGGAGAGGGGAAGATGCCAAGAGAAGGTGGTGTTATCTTATTTATAAAAGAGTCCGTTACTGCAGTAAGGAGGAACAATATCTTAGAAAGGTTTTCAAGTGAGGCTTTGTGGATAGAGATTAGGAACAGTCACACGCTGGGAGTGTATTGTCAATGCCCAACTGTCACCGGGCAATAGAAGAGCCGATATGTCCACAATTCACTGAAGTGTGTAATAAATAGATAATTATATCAGGGAATTTCAACTTCCTCAACATTAATTAGGATAACAATAGTGTAAAGGTTCCAGAGGAGCAGATTTCTTAAAGTGTACACAGGAGAGCTCTTTATATCGATGTGTAGAAGGTCCGACATGGGAGGGTGCAGTGCAGCACCTAATCTGGTGGAATGAAGCTGGACAGCTGTTTGAGGTGACAGTGGGGGAGCATTTTCGTAGAAAGGAATAGGAGGATATACAAAAATGGGTTACAAATTGACGTATTGTTCGTTTGACCTGTTTCTGTTTTCAAAACATTTTACCCAAAGCTCCTGCTGATGAAGCAGACAAGGGAGGCACACTGTCACAAAGCTCGTCTCTTTTTTTTCTAAAAGCTGTTACTTGGCTCAAGGATATTCTGTCCTTGATTTTTTCATGATTTGGAGATGCCGGTGTTGGACTGGGGTGTACAAAGTTAAAAATCGCACAACACCAGGTTATAGTCCAACAGGTTCATTTGGAAGCACACTAGCTTTTGGAGCGACGCTCCTTCATCAGGTGATAGGCGTTGCTCTGAAAGCTAGTGAGCTTCCAATTAAACCTGTTGGACTATAATCTGGTGTGTGATTTTTAACCTTGATTTTTTCAAGGGGGTAATAAACTGGGCCCCACTCCAATCAGTCTGGTTTGGTACAGAGATGAAAAGGATTTTGAGAGGCCTTTTGTTTACATGTAAATAGATGAGACTTCAGGCCATCCCCTCTTAGCCTTCTCCTCTCCATGAGAACAGACCCAACTCTCTCAGCCTTTCCTCATAAGACCTTCCCTCCAAACCAGGCAACATTCTGGTAAATCACCTCTGCACCTTTTCCTATGCTTCCACATTTTTCCCGTAATGAGGCGACCAGAACTGTATGCAATATTCCAAGTGCGTCGGCACTAATGTTTTGTATAGCTGCAGCATGACATTACCACTCTGGAACTCAATCCCTCTATCAATAAAACCTAACACACCATATGCCTTCTCAACAGCATTATCAACCTGGGTGGAAACTTTCAGTGATTTATGTACATGGACTCCAACATCCCTCTTCATATCCACACTACCAAGAATCTTTCCATTGACCCAGTATTCTGCCTTCCTGTTATTCTTACCAAAGTGAATCACCTCACATTTATCTGCATTGAACTCCACTTGACACCTGTCAGCCCAATTCTGCAGTTTATGCAAGTCCCCCCTGCAAACTGCAACATTCTTCCACACTTTTCATACTCCACCGACTTTAGTGCCATCTGCAAACTTACTAACATATCCACCTATACTTGTGTCCAAGTCATTTAAGAAAATGACAAACAGCAATGGTCCCAAACAGACCCTTGTGGCAAATTCAACAGGGAGCTGTGTGGAAACACTCTCTCTCTTTCTGCTCTTCCACTTCAAGCTGTAAACATATGTTCCATTTATACTGGTTTTTAAAGAGAGTTTGTTTATTGGGACTGTTGTGTATATTGAGAACAGCATACTTAATCTATTTTGGATTGACTGAGTTCTGTAGAGGTTCTTTATTCTGTTCTTTGTGTTTCATTGTGTAATTTTGTGAATACATTTTTATCTGTTTTATAATCTAGTAGTCAATCTAGCTAGCTTACTCCGGGCAATTTTCACTGTACACTTACCGAAACAAATTGCAAAGTTATGGTCTGAGCTGCCTGCTTAAAAATGCTTGGCCTATTCCATAACAGATTGGGGGCTTTTTGTGGGATTTTAAACAGTAAGTATTAGGTGCAAGTGTCTTCATTTCAGGTGTTGCTTTGGTTGAGTGGATAAAGCTTGGGAGAGGAACGGCTCTTTCAGACACCAAATGTTTTCTGGAAGTGGATGCAGTGACTTTGGAAGGTTTTCAAAAAGCAAATAAGACCAATTTGCAAGTAGTAGCAGAGAAGTTGGAATTGGAATTGCCTGCTTCTGTGAGGAAAGGAGAGATAATTACAGCAGTAGCTCAACATTTAAACTTGCAGGAGAAACCATCAGAATCTGTGGAGATGCAAATGAAGCAGCTTGGGTTAGAGATGAGAGATAAGGAAAGGGCAGCAGAAATGAAATAGTTTGAGTTACAATTAAAAACAGAAGAGAGGGGAAAAGAGAGAGCAGCAGAACAGAGAAAAAAGAGAGAGTAACAGAATAGGGGAAAAAGTGAGAGCAGATAAAGAAAAAGAGAGAGTGTTTGAACTCAAAAACTGATACTTAAAAGGAAAGTCAGCTGAAAAGGCTGGAGATAAAGGTAAAACAGCAAAGTTAGCAGCTGAAGTGACTCATGATTATGAGCTGGTCAATAAAACTCAGTTTAGCTTCCAGAATCAATTTCAGTCTATGAGGGATAGAAACTGGGGCTAAGAGAAATCCTCATGTGGAAAGGGAAAAGTAGATCTCAGTAAAGAGCATAAGACAACTTATCACAGGGTAAAACATAAACCCTTGAGGGGGACAAAGAAGTAAAAAGGTACCGGTATATTAATTGATATAAAGTGGGCCAGACACACAAAATCACAGTATTACTGGACTCGGAGAAAGCCAGATGTAGGAAAACCAGACAAGCCTGGAGGTTTTGTTGGACTAGTAACAAAACACACAAGGGAAGTTAGACAACTGTTTCAAAGTGTACAAGATGCTCAGAAATTGATTAAGGGGGAAGTGCCAGATCTGCTTAAAAAATATACATGCAAGGGGAAAGTTTATTCACAGAGGCCAGGAGCAATAGGTAAGGAGGTGCCAATATTAAGGGACGCAGGCTTCTCTCAGTCTGTAATGCTGAGGGATGAGGAGATATGCATTCCCAAGGGACCATTGCCAGAAAAGGTGATGGTAACAGGAATTCATCATGAGACAAAAAGTGCTCAATTATGTTAAGTGAGGTCAGAGAGTCCAGAGAAGAGTGGAGAATTTGTTGTAGGAGTACTGGACAAACTCTCAGCTCCAGGAATAAAATTTGTCCTTGCAAATGATATAGCTGATTCACAGCTAGCTGTGCTACCTACTCTAGTTGAAAAGCCAGTGGAGACACTGTCAACTGAATAAATGAAGGACCTTTATCCAGGAATTTTCTCTGATTGTGTGATCGCAAGATCACAGAGGCACAAACTGAAGCAGGAGAAATCAAAAGGCACAGATACGAAACGTCTTTGATCAGATAAGTGGAACAGAGAAGGAGTAAATAAGTAAACATGGAAGTATCTTCAGCTCTACTATGCTTATTGAATTACAGCAGACAGATGAGGAGTTAAAAACAGTTATATCAAATGGCAAATGTAGAGAAGGAGAGTGAATGCCTTCCTCTGTGTTATTACTTCACAAATGATGTCTTAATGAGGAAAAGGAGACAACACACATTCAAACAGATGACAAATGGGTAGAGATTCATCAAATTGTTTGTGCCAGTAGGGTATAGAAAGAAGATGTTGCGAGTGGCACTTGGAGGTTATTTAGGGGTGAGGAAAACACAGGCTAAAATCCAAAGACATTTTTATTGGCCTCAACTACACAAAGATGGAATTGAATTTTGCCAGATGTGTCATAAATGTAAGCTAATTGGAAAGCCACAGGCAGTAATAAAACCTGCACTGTTAATACCTATTCCTGCATTTGATGAAATTTTCACAAGAGTCTTGAGTGTTTGTGTACTTCCCCTATCTCAAACAAAGAGTGGGAATAAGTATTTATTAACAACAACTGAATTTCCAGAGGCAATCAAATTACACATCACAGCTAAAAGGATTGCAGAAGAATTACTTTTTTTTTAACTAGATATAGACTGCCAATACAGACCCAGTCAGATCAAGGATCAAACTTCATATCTAAACTATTCAAGAAGGTTCTAGATAACTTGGGAATAAAGCAATTTAAATCGACTGCAAACCACCTGGAATCGCAGGGAGCACTAGAGAGATGGCATTAAAAACTAAATACCATGTTGAGGGCTTTTTGTCAGGATTATCCATATGATTGCAATAAGGGAGTTCCGTTTGTAGTTTTTATGATCAGAGATGCACCGAATGAATCAACCAAATTCAGTCCAATATGAATTAATTTTTGAGTATGAAGTAAGAGGATCATTAAAATTTATTAAGGAGAAATTAATAAGTCAGAATTCACAGAACACCTATTAGGACTGTGTGTCAAATTTTAGAGAACAATTAAATAGAGCTGGAGGGTTGGCTAGACAGTATTTAAAAGTATCACAACATACAATGAAACAGGAAGTGAGTGAGAAATCACAAATTCCCAATTTTGCAACAGGTGAGCCTTTAGAAGTAAGGTTTGGTTGACCTTATCAAATTGAGAAGAAATTGAGTGAGGTAACTACTTAATATGGACTCCAGACAGGAGGAAATCTTGCACCGTGTGTTATGTGAATATGTTCAAAGATATTTTGATAGGGAAGGAAAGCAAGAGGAGAAGGTGTTCATGATTAGAGCACAGAAAGAAGAACCAAGTTCAGAAGATTCTGAATTGGACATTCCTCAAATCAAATTGGACAATGAGGTAGTTGTCAAAAATTCTGCTATATCATTGAGTTACTTTCCACAAATCAAAATGACCTGAAAGAGTTATTACTATCACATGGGAAGATACGCGGAAATGAAGTGGGAAGTACTAAACTAATTGTGCATGATGTCGATATAGGAGATGCTGTTCCGATTAAGCAATATTCGTATAGGCATAAACTTCTAAAGATGGCACAGGTTCAGAAGGACATAGAGTGTATTGTCCAAGATGGCATAATTGAAGTGAGTTACAGTGATGGTGCCAAAGCCAGATGGTACCCAATGGCTATGTGTGGTCTATGGCAAAATCAATGCCGTTACAAAGACTGATGCATATCTAATTCCATGGATGGAGGACTGTGTCGAAAAAGTGCGACAAGTAACTTACATTTCTAAGTTGGACTTGCTCAGAGGCTACTGGCAAGTATCTCTGTCAGAGAGAGCAAGAGCAATTTCAGCTTTCGTAACACCAAATGGACTATATCAGTTCAATTTCATGCCATTTGGTCTGAAAAATACTCCAGCCACTTTTCAGAGATTAACTAATAAGGTCATTACCAGATTACTCATCTGTGCGGTGTAAAAAGATGACCTGGTGATTTTTAGTCACTCATGGATGGAATATTTACAGCATTTATCAGAATTGCTCAATTGATTTCAGAATGCAGACTTGGTGATAAACATGGTTAAAAGTGGATTTTCCAAAGCCTAACTCATCTTCCTGGGCCATGTAATTGGACATGGACAAATGGCCCCATGCGATTTGAAAACAAAAGAAATTGGGGAATTTCCCACACCATTGACAGAAAAAGCAGTACTATGGTTCCTGGAGTTGAGTGGATCTTACGAAAGTGGATTGCACTGAACTTTAGCAGTTTGGCTGTTGCACTCACAGAATTGTTAAAAAAGGGCAAGAGATTTCAATGGACAGTGGACTGTCAAAAGGCATTTGACAGTCTAAAAACGGTGTTAAAAACTTCCCCAATTTTAGCCACTCCGGATCACACAAAGCCTTTCGAGAATTTATTACACTCCTCCCACTACAAAATCTCCATTGACCAAGTCACTTGATAATCTGTTTTGGTGTAATTAGACTGGTTTGTAATCCCTATGAATGCCTCCATTTACAATTTTCTCCTTCATTAACTTCTCTGGAAGTCAAACAGGACCATCAGGCAGCATCAGTGATTGACATACCCAAAAGCCTCTCAAGATATTTGTTTGTTTATATCCTTGCTTTGAAGCAGAAATACTCCCCTTTGAGATACAATACTCAGACCCTCCAGTGGTCTCACTGTCCTTGATAATATCCAAAGAAAAATTCTCAGGAATGTCCTGAGCTTCCTCTCCCTCATTTGTACTTTCAAAGGATCATGTTTTCTCTGTCCTACCCTATCATAACAGTGATTAATTTTGCAATGACTCTTCTCTGAAGATTCCTTCAATATTCCTGCGATTGCAATCAGTCTCCTGTTTACTTTCTGGCAATTGACACAATAGAATCATTCAAGAAGCACTTGGGTGAATACATGAATAGGAAGGGAATAGAGGGATACGGATCCTGAAAGTGAAGACAGTTTTAGTATGGAAGGGTGAATGTGTTGGTGCAGGTTGGAGGGTCAAAGGGCCTGTTCCTGTGCTGTGTTGTTCTCTGTTCTTTGGTATGTCTCTTGTCATTACTGTGGAAACATGCTCCTTTCTGTGGTTGCAGCCTTGTTCCGTTATGGTGATAATATCTTTCTGGCTGTTCTCCAGAACTTGCTGCTTTTTCAGCCACAGACATTTTATTCCTCCAGTTTCTCTGAAGATTTCCAGAGGACTATTTCCCCACCCTTACTGTCTGTATGAGATATGTTAGGGATCTGCCTGAACCCCTGCCTTGCTCATCCTGAATGCTTCATCATCATCAAAACAAGCTGTTTTAAAAAATTCTCAAGGTCAAGGACCAGGCTCGCAGGAAAGTAGTCTGACACAGAACAAACAGCCAAGAGGCGAGTCTGCTAGAATATAAGTGTTTTATTCCCCGCAGTGTCACCACAACCAGTCTCGTACTTACAACGGGTCTGGCTTATACTCACTCTACATGTTACCAAAACTGGGAGCCGTCAGTTCTCGTAGAGCGGTTGCCAACAACCCACGCTCGGCGGTTAAACGTAACCCCGGAGCAGACTCACCGAACTGGAGACTTTTCCGGCTGATATACTCCTTTCCAGACACAAACATTCATGTGAACAGCAGAAAAACACATTCCATTCTGGTTACATACAGATAATAACAGCAGAGCAAGGCTAAAAAACACACTCCACTCTGGTTACACACAGACAAGAAGATTCACACAGGACTAAGCAACACCTCCATTCCGGTTAGATTCACACATGCATTGGGACATAATTTTTAACCGTTTCACCACATTCCACTGCTTGGAATTTTACACCACACAAGCCTTTCAGTTCACTGAGTTGTCCCCTCATTCCATTCTCATTAATCTCGCTGCAGCAGCATGATCTGAATCCCTGACCTGACCATCTTGCTTTATCTTACACCAATACTCAGGTCAGTTTCTTTCTTGTAGTACTGATTTTCAATTGTTATATCTGACTTGTTGGATTCAGTTATCATTATTTTTTCTAATGAGGTGGTCTTTCACTGTAACAAGCACATAAGTCTCCAGATTTGGTATTCACAATGAAACAGAAGTTTATTACACATAAGACATTCAGATGAAATAGAATAAACTGAACTATTTGCATATAAACTAATTCAATGAAATTTGAAAACAAAAACAAAGAGAACAAAGAAAATTTACAGACTAGTAACAGGCCATTTGGCCCTCCAAGCCTGAACCGATCCAAATCCACTGTCTAAACCTATTGTCCAATTCCTAAGGATCTGTATCCCTCTGCTCCCCACCTACTCATGCATCTGTCTAGACATACCTGAAATGAAGCTACCGTGCCTGCCTCTACTACCGCTGCTGGCAAGGCGTTCCAGGCACCTACCACCCTCTGTGTAAAGTACTCACCACGTATACCCCTCTTAAACATTTCACCTCTCACTTTGAACACGTGACCTCTAATTATTGAACCCCTTACCTTGGGAAAAAGCTTATCTTCATCTACAGTGTCTAATACCCTTCATGATTTTGTATACCTCAATCAGCTTACCCCTCAATCTCCTCTTTTCTAATGAAAACAATCTTAACCTACTCAACCTCTCTTCATAGCTAGCACCTTCCATACCAGGCAACATCCTTGTAAACTTTCTCTGAACCCTCTCCAAAGCGTCCACATCCTTTTGATAATGTACATAGTATTCTAAATGCGGCTGGACCAAAGTCTTGTACAATTTTAACATGAACTGCAGCTCTTATGCTCAATACCCTGTCCAATGAAGGCAAGCATACCATATGCCTTCTTGACCACTCTATCCACCTGTGCAGCCAACTTCAGTGTACAATCAACCTGAACTCCCAGATCTCTCTGCTCATCAACTTTTCCCAAGGCTCTTCCATTTACAGTATAGCACATGGAAACAATAAAATCCCATTTATTCTAACACCAGCACTCTTCAATATTCACCTCCAAGGGAATATCCTTTTCTATCACGTTGATAAATTTAACCTAACTCTTTCTGTATTCAGAGGCTTGGGCCTCGAAAGGCTATCCCTTGATTATTCATATAAATGAACTGAATGAGAAAGTGAGGACTGCAGATGTTGGAGATCAGAGTCAAGAGTGTAGTGCTGGAAAAGCACAGCAAGTCAGGCAGCATCCGAGGAGGAGAAAAATTGACATTTCAGACAAATGAGCTTAAACTTTCTTAGTTTTAAGTAATCCCTTTAGACATCAACATTAATTTTGACATTGTGACATTACTCCGAATACACCCAAAAGCTTATGACTTTGTACTTTCGAGCTGTCTGTGTCTGTGAAACTGGAGACTCCTGTCTGACATTTTCCTTCTAATTCTCAGAGCCCTGCCAAGTTAATTTATCCACAGCCCCCACCAATACCCCTCAGGCACCAGCTCACAAAGACTGGCTCTTGTTAGGTGCAACTTGCTGTCCTAGGCCCTTCCTGAAAAAGGGCTTATGCTCAAAATGTCGATTCTCCTGCTCCTCGGATGCTGCCTGGCCTGCTGCGCTTTTCCAGCATCACACTTTTCAACTCTGGTCTCCAGCATCTGCAGTCCTCACTTTCTCCTGCAACTTGCTGTCCTCTCCAGGTGTCACCTTCTCATGAATCCCCAGGATCACTGTTGCAGACATTTCACATCGTCCTCCCACCTGCACCATTTCTCCCGTTACCTTTCCAACTGTTTATTCCTTCTGTTGATCTACTCACTTGTCCATGGTACTAGGAGGAAATCCAGATTCCTTTCCTAGCTTTCTAAACTCTGACTGCTTGAGCACGGTCCTATTTCTGCTTCTGTCATTGCAATATATTTGGAGTGAGACTGCTGACTGTTTAACCTCACCCCTTTCAGAGCGCTCTCCAGTCACTTGATAACATCACTGACAGTCGGACCAGATAGATAGCATGAACAATGGGTGCCTTCCTGAGGGTGCAGCAACACCTTTCTATTCCTCTGCACATTGAATCCATTGTGATGCTCTTTTTCAATGAATATAATAAGCCCCTGATATAGCTAGGGTTCCCATGGTAATATTGACTTGTTTCCCCAGGGTGATCATCATTCACACCAATCCCCAGAGCAGAATATTGGCTGGGGAGTGAGTTACACTCAGCGGGGCACTGTATATATGGTTTTACGTCACAGGGTAAACCTTCCTGCTTAACTTAAACTGGTAACACAGAAAAGATTTATCCCATGCAGTAATCTATGAAAGTTTGAGAGGCCAAGAAATTTTTAAAGTAAAAATTACAACAGTATTTCTTAAAGTATACAAAGATTAATTAACTAACAATTATTACAACTTCCTCTAACCTATCTTTTACTTTTCCTTCTATAATACTAGCCCGACAAGACCCTCGGTTAAGATTTACTGAAAAATCCAAATTTCAAGACCAGTCAGCTGTTGAATCTTCTCTTTACATCTTCCTCTGCAGATTTGCTCTCCAGGTCAGTGTTGATGCTTTTCTCTGTGCAATCTCCTTCTCTAGACAGGTCCCTCTCAGAGAGTTCTGACTAGCAGCCTACAATTGTTGGTCTTTTGGCAGTTCTCTCCCAACTTTTTGATTTTTCCTGGTCTTGTACTCTCAGAGCATTGGATTGTGACATTGGCTTTTAGTATTGTCAATTTACTAAATTCAAACTTGATTGGAGTTTGTTTTTTTTACTATAATTTAAATGATTGGCATTATTCAAATTTGTCTTTGTCTCCAGGCAACCAGCTACTCTAGCTGCTGAACCAAAAGGTGACATTGTATCCTGTTCAGAACAATGGGTGCTAGTTTTTAACTTTCTAAAAGGAAAGTGCACCCACATCTTCATAACATGCACTTTTTCAATCAACATCATAAGTCCCTGATATAGTCCTATGGTAATATTGACTAGTCTCCTCAGAGGGATCATCATTCACACCAGTCCCCAGAGCAGAATACTGGCTGGAGAGTGAATTACGCTCAGTAAGGCAATGTGTACATGGCACTGGGAGGATTGTGAAGAGTCTGGTTCAATGTCATTCTATACTCTGACCCAGCTGTACCTCTTCAAATATTTACATTAATAGTCATGTAAGATATTTAATTACTCAAACATGGTTTGATTGATCTGCTTCAACTCCACTGGTTCAATCTTAAACTCTTCCCTAATTAATACTGTCTCTTTGAACAATTGACAGCACACTGTAACCTGGAGAATTGATTCTGAAATTCTCGTGGTTTTCTTCCCTAAAGGTGAAAATCCTCCAGTCCTTCTCCAGTCTCCAAACTGGAATGGGTCACCAAGGGTCACACTGCCTGGTTACAATGCACCTTGAGAAACGTCACAGTGATAGACACCACTGCTAAATGGTATCATCAAAAACCATGGTGCCATAAGATGCGAATTTTAACACATGATAAACATGGCTCCACACAAGATTCACTGAACGATTCCGGTCTTCCAGAGATCCCTGCAATGACAGCTTCATTCTGACAATCACAAATATGCAGCCCAGTGACGCTAGAGTATATTACTGCTCAGTACAGGGAAAGATCTATAGGAGAGGAAGCCAGCTCAAAGTCACCAGTAGATAGTTTTCATAACAATCTGCTCCAACTATAACCTCTTGCCCACTGAATGAATTGGAGATCAATATATGATTTTCTTGAATTCGCTGCATTTTTGTAATCCCAAGAAATCCTGCCATTAGGATTTCATGAATCAATTTGTGAAATTTCATTCTAGAATTCAGACGAAGTGACCACCAAACAGATCTCTATCCATTCCCCATCGTCTGGTATTTGGGCTGAACAATATTTTTTCATTAACACTTTATCTTTCAATTAATAACACTAAGGGATTTCTGATTTCATTTCTGAGGACGCTGTTTGAACTCTCTGAATTCAGGATCCATTGGTTGCATTTCTGCTAAAGAAGATATTCTAAACCTATCAGCCTCATTCTGTTCACCTTCATTCTGTTAAATTAAACTTTTGCAAGATAATTCTGTGAACTGAACTTCCAAATCAATATGGTCATGGACTATTATTCCATAGTTCTAAATCTATGAACCTGAGTTCTAGAGGTAATACAATGAGGATAAAATCCAGGATGTTCCTTATGTCACATTTCAGTTTATTTCATCTTCTCTGGTTGTTCCACGGCACATGTTGAGGCTGATATTCTTGAACATGCCAGGTCATTCAAAACAAAATAAAATCCTTCTGTCAGAATGTGTTTTACTTTTCTCACTACAAACTCACCTCTGCATTTAACAAAGAACATAGTACATTACAGCACAGTACAGGCCTTTTGGCCCTCACTGTTGCAACAACCTGTGACATCAATCCAAAGCCCATCTATTCTGCACTATTCTATTTTTGTCTGTATGTCCAACCAAAGATCATTTAAATGCCCTTAAAGTTAGTGAGTCAACTACTGTTGCAGACAGTGCATTCCTCGCCCCTACTACTCTCTGAGTAAAGATACAATGCCTGACATCGGTTCTATATCTATCACCCCTCAATTTAAATTTATGTCCCCTCATGCTAGCCATTGCCATCTGAGGAAAGAGGCTCTCACTGTCCACCCTATCTAACCCTCTAATTGTCTTACATGTCTCAATTAAGTCACCTCTCAACCTTCTTCTCTCTAATGAAAACACCCTCAAGTCCTTCAGCTTTTCCTAGTAAGACCTTGCCTCCAGTCCAGGTAACATCCTAGTCAAGCTCCTCTGAACCCTTTCCAAAGCTTCCACATCCTTCCTATGATGCGGTGACCAGAATTGTACGTGATACTCCAAGTATGTCCACGCCAACGTTTTGTACAGCTGCAGCATGAACTCATGGTTCTGAAACTCAATTCCTCTACTAATAAAAGCTAGCACACTGTATCTCTTCTTAAAAGCTCTACCAATCTCTGTGGCAACTTTCAGGGATCAATGTACCTGGACACCAAGATCTCTCTGCTTATTTACATGACCAAGAATCTTACCATTAGCCCAATACTCTGCATTCCTATTGCTCTTTCCAAAGTGAATCACCTCACACTTTTCTGCATTAAACTCCATTTGCCACCTCTCCGCCCAGCTCTGCAGCTTTTCTACGTCCGTTTGTAACATACAACATCCTTCAGCACTATCCACAACTCTACCGATCTTAGTGTCATCCACAAATTTATTAACCCACCCTTCTAAGCCCTCATCCAGGTCACTTAAAAAATTACAAACAGCAGTGAACCCAAAACAGATTCTTGCAATACACCACCAGTAACTAAACTCCAGGATGAATATTTCCCATCAACCACCACTCAGCTAGCCAATTTCTGATCCAAACCGCTAAACAACCCCCAAAACCATGCCTCTGTATTTTGTGCAAGAGCCTACTGTGGGGAACCTTATCAAATGCCTTGCTGAAATCCATATAGACTACACCAACTGCTTTACCCTCATCCACCTGTTTGGTCACCTTCTCAAAAAAACTCAATAAGGTTAGTGAGGCATGATCTACCCTTCACAAAACCATGTTGACTATCGCTAATCAACATATTCTTTTCTCGATGATTATAAATCCTATCGCTTATTACCCTTTTCCAACACTTTACCCACAACTAATGTAAGGCTCAATGATTTATAATTATCAGGGTTGTCTCTATGTCCCTTCTTGAACAAGGGGACAACATTTACTATCCTCCAGTCTGCTGGGTTTATTCCTGTAGACAATGATGACATCAAAATCAAAGCCAAAGGCTCTGTAATCTCTTCCGTGGCTTCCCAGAAAATCTGAGGATAAATCCCATTTGTCCCAGGGAACTTACTTATTTTCAAACATTCCAAAATTGTGAGCACCTCCTCCATATGAACCTCAATCCCATCTAGTCTAGGAGACTGTATCTCAGTATTTTCCATGACAACATTTTTTCTAGTGTGAATACTGATGAAAAATATTCATTTCATGCTTCCCCTATCTCTTCAGACTCCACGCACAACTTTCTACAACAATCCTTGATTGGTTGTAATCTTACTCTAGTCATTCTTTTATTCCTGATATATCTGTAAAAAGCCTTTGCATTTTCCTTGAGCCTCTCTGCCAATGACTTCTCATGTCCCCTCCTGGCTTTTCTTCTCGCTCTCTTTAGGTCTTTCCTAGCTAACTTGTAAATCTCAATCATGAGCCTTACTCTAGTCATTCTTTTATTCCTGATATATCTGTAAAAAGCCTTTGCATTTTCCTTGAGCCTCTCTGCCAATGACTTCTCATGTCCGCTCCTGGCTTTTCTTCTCGCTCTCTTTAGGTCTTTCCTGGCTAACTTGTAAATCTCAATCATGAGCCTTCACAACTCATGCTAATTTAAGCCTTCTTCTTTCTCTTGACAAGAAATTCAACTTCCTTCAAAAACCACAGCTCCCTCACTCGACCACTTCCTCCCTGCCTGACAAGTACATTCTTATCAAGGACATGCAGTAGCTGTTCCTTGCATAAGTTCCACATTTCAATTGTGCTGAAGTCACTTTTTAATCCAACTCTGCATAATCTACATGAATGCCTCCAATTAATATTTATACTTTCACTAATCTCTTTGGAAGATAAACAGCATCTTTTGGCAGCATCAGGGACTGACTTGCTCCAGTGTATCTCAATATCTTTCTTGGTTTACCTCCTGGCTTTGAAGCTGAAGGAAATACTCCCCTCAAATATCAAACCCTCCGGTGGCCTCACTCTCCTTGTTCACATTTAAAAACAAATTCTCTGGACTGTCCTGATTTCCTTCTCTCTCATTTGTACATTCAAAGCATTCACGTTTTCTCTGCTCTACGTTATAGTGAGAATAGTTATTTATTTTTGTGATGTATCTTTGTCTGAAAATTATTTTGATATTCCTCTGATTCTAATCAGTCTCCCATTGAACTTTCAGCAATTGGCTTTGGCATGTCCAGTCTTACGAAGATGGGAGCATGTTAATTTATGTCAATCAGGGGAGGCATGATGACTCAATGGTTAGCACTGCTGCTTGACAGCGCCAGGGCTTGGTTCAAGCCTTGCACAACTGTTTGTGCGGGTTTGCACTGGCTTCCTCCCACAATCCAAAGATATGCACGTTAGGTGAATTGGCCATGCTAAATTGCTCATAGTGTTTAGGGCTGTGTAGGTTAGGTGCATTACTCAGGGGTAAATGTAGAGCAATAGGGTAGAGGAATGGGTCTGGGTGCATTACACCTTCGAGGGTAGGTGTGGACTTGTTGGGCTGAAGGGCCTGTAGGGATTCTATGATTCATTTTTTGTTTCTAGTCTTTTTCCTTTATTACTTTAAAATCCCTCTGTCCATTGTAGAATATAAACCTATAAGACAATTTGAAAAAGGAACAGGAGTCGGCCATTCTGCCCCTCAAGCCTTTCCACCATTCCGTAAGGTCATGGCTGCTCTGATATCTCCACATCCACATTCCTACATTTCCCACATAACCCTTGAATCCCTGATTGATGAAAAACCTATCCACCTGCATTTCTGCCCTTTCCTAGAAACTCATCAAGAAACTATCAAGCCCAGCCTTAAATATACACAAAGATTCTGCCCACACAAGTCTTTGTGGTAAGGAGCTCCAAAGTCTCACAACCCTCTGAGAGAAGAATTTCCTCCTCATCTCAATCTTAAACTGGTGCTGCCTTATTCTGAGATGAAGCCCTCTGACATGAGACTGTCCATGAGGGGAACCATCCTCTCAGCATTCACCTGCCAAGCCCCTTAATAATCTGATAGGGTTCAATGAGATCACCTCTCATTCTTCCAGTCCCCAGTGAGTAGAGCTCCAACCTGTTTAGCCTTTGTTCAAAAGACAATCAATCCCTCCCATCCCAAGGATTATCCCAATGAGCCTTCTCTGAACTGCCTGCAATGAAATGATAACTTTATTTTAATAAGGGACCAAAACTGCTGTCAGTACTCAAAACATGATCTCCCCAGCCCCTTGTACAGTTGCACTAAAAGTTCCCTATTCTTACACTCCAACCCCCTTTGTAATAAAGGCCAAAATTCCCTCCGTTTTCCTGATTACCTGCTGCCCTTGTTTGCTAGCTTTCAGAGTTTCATGGACAGCTAACCCAAAGTCCTGTTGTGTTGCAGCTTTCTGCAGATTTTCTCCATTAAAATAATTCCTTGTCCCATGGTTCTCCTTTCCAACTGGACAGTTGCAAATTTTCCCCATGTTATACTCCCAATGCAATGTCAACTCTCTTAATTTGTTGATATTTCTCTTCCAATTGTTTGTATCGCTCTTGGTTGGAAAACTGCAAACAGTTCAACCGTTCCTCTGCAGCCTTTGTTGTGGAAGAGTCACTCAATGTTCTATAAAAAAGAGGGGGCTGGGCCAGAATCCACCGAATCAACAGGGAACCATCGCGCAGCAAGACGCACTGAAAAAAAGACTTAACAAGAGGAAGAGCACAGATAACGGCAACAACAAGCGAGACAAACCCCGTAACAATCCCAGATATAGTGAACCAAATCCCCCATTCACCGAAAACACCATCCAACCAGCCAAAGACCCGATGGCTGGACCCCATATTCTCCTTAAGCTCCTCCCATAAATTCCACAGCTTACCCATTTGCCTGAGTAAAAGATCCCTCCGGGCTAATATTATTGGGAATAAAGGTACAACAATGTTCCCCAAACAGGACACAGACCTCACTTTCCTCAGCCAACAACCAGTCCAAGGCCTTCTGTGTCTGCAACGCCAGCCAACTGGTCATATCCAATTCCTCACCCAGCACAGAGATGGCGTCATCAGAGTAATTAATAAATCTCTGCTGATTTATATAGATATAACTAATCCACTCAGCATTTTTGCTAATCCTAGTGGCAGGGATAAGCAACTTCCAGCCCATGGCAATTGCATTCCTGGCCTTGAACGTATTGGGGAATCTATACAGACAATGTATACTGCCGGATCAGGGACATACCCATTTAGGGTGGTGCATAGTCAGTTGTGATAGGGCATTGGCACAACCGAGCGAGAACTGCCAGGTCTGTCAAATCGATGGACCCCCAAGTCAGCACAGCAGCAGAAAGGTGCAGGACTGGGGAGGAGGCCTTAGTGACCTCCCCCAACCCATCCTCAGCCATACAAGCAAGAGAAAGGTCTCCTTCCACAAACGCATCACCGATGTCCTCGGAGGCACCACCACCCCACAGGCCTCACTCACCGGCTACTAAAGGCCATGTAAAGGAGTAACAGGCCCCAACATGTCCTTTCAACCATCGCAGTCCCTTCTCAGCCCTCACAAATCTCAACCCTGGAGCCCATCTGTGCCTGAGGGAGAACCTGGATACAGTGACTAAGATGATATCACATGGATCGACCCTCCAATTGAATGGTAGTAGGCGACGCCCTGGTTACCGTAAAGGGACCCTCTCCCCTGAGGTCGTTCCACTTTCTCTGGAAAACCCGTACATACACCTGATCACCAGGTACAATAGGCCCCTTCCAGTTACCAGACACTGGCTCCCACAGTATTTCCTGTGTGGATTGACACATGCATCATAGTTAGCTGAACCCTGCGGGACCCCACTTGTCACCAGCTGCTATTCCGAAAAAGAACCTTTCATCCCAACTCTCTGCCTTCTGTCAGACAGCCAATACCCAATCCAGTAGCTCGCCTCGAACACCATGGGCCCTCACCTTACTCAGCAGCCTCCCGTGAGGCACCTTATCAAAGGCCTTTTTGAAGTCTAGATAGACAACATCCACTGAGTTTCCCTGGTCTAACCTACTTGTTACCTCTTCAAAGAATCCTAACAGGTTTATCAGGCACCACCTTCCCTTACTAAATCCATGCTGACTTGTTCTAATCCGACCCTAGATGGATTCTAGAATTTTACGTATAACCGAGGTTAGGCTAATTGGCCTATACTTTTCCATCTTTTGTCTGGTCATCCCTAATTATCTTTCTCAGCACTTCGCCTCAAGTACAGTGACCTAACTTATGAGTGTCTGAGATAAGAATGGTCAACAAAGGGGTAGGTGCCACCCACAAACCTTCCTCTGTGCACTGCACGCCCTCCTGGTTACACCTGGCCTCGATTTGTCCTCACAACAGCTGCTCTGCTAAGGTTGCCTCCCCATGCATTGCAATGATGTCGGCTATGGTTGGCCCCGGAGCTAAGCACACCTGGGGTGCAATGACAGCCGAAGGGCACCCAGAAGCCAGTCTAACCACTTCATCTGTTGCCTGATTACCCTTGACCACTAAATCACTACCTATCTTGTCTGCCTGACACTGTATAATAGCTAATGCTGCAGGCATCATCAATGCGGTCGCCAACTAAGCAATCTGCTAACAATGTTATATGGGAGCCTCATTGCTCTTCTGGAAGCCCCTTCACTTCCTTATCACTATAGGTACACTCTATAAATGCTGTGGGGTGACAACCTCACAGTGCCACTGCTCCCCTAAGACTTCACATAAAATCTCGTCAAACATTACTGTACAATGCAGCTCAGACTAGGGTGGCTGAGCCAAAGGCAATAAAGCTAAAGTGTCTGTACTCCCATTTTTCCCAAATTCCCCAAATATAACCATCTATGTCGCCTATCCAATATACATTGGCCTCCCTGGCGCCCTGCAACACTAACTGAGAATTCGCTCTGTCTACACTAAATCCCTTATGAATACATTCCAATTCTAATTCTAACTTCAATAAAGTGTTCCTACCTAGCAAATTAATTGGTGTCCCCCTAGAGACTAATAAAGGCAAAATGACTTATTATACATTTGTAAACTCACAGGAGTTGTAAACCTTGTCAACTGCAGTCAACCTGAAAACCCTACAATCTTAATACATTTGCCTGGCATGGGAAGGTGGGAGGCATACTGCTGTTGCACACAAGTATACATAACTCCAGTATCTATCATCATAGACGTCGGCTGTCCTTCTCCATTAACCTGTAAAATAGGTTCCTGTTCAGCCTCCCTTGTCATCATAAGGTATAGCCCCTTCCCACTTGGTTTTTTTGGCACCCCATATGGATTTACAGGCCCCATCAGGTCAGCAGGGAGTTACGGCAGGACAGCTGGATGTTCCTGACTCCTAGATCCTCCCTAGGGCCAGGAGGGCGCAGGCCAATATGGACAATCTCTCTTCAAATGGCCTAGTCGATTACACCCCCAACACACTACTCCTGATCCTCTCTGAATCTGACTTCCCAACATACCCTTTGGCTCCCCCACCCCCACCTCTCCGTTCCTGTCCTTGGAGACCCCAGTTCCATCTAAGCTGTTGATTAATTTTGTTTTGCCCTTGGTATGGTACTTGTGGAAAAGTCCCTCCAAAAACGTGTATCAGCATGGGGTTCTGTGGCCCTTGCCAGGTGGCTTTAGAGGGGATCTCCCTGGACCAGTATGGTTTTCATTGCATTAGTATCGATCAACCCAGATGTCACAGGCAAGGTGGTCTCGCTTATCTCTCTTTCTTTCTTTTTAGGATCCTCAAGGTGTAACAATGTCAACTTCCTTTGCACCGCCTCCTGCTGTTCAGCCAGCCTCTTTTTGTCTATCCAGTATCTTTAGACTGCATGGACTACATGATTTCTAAATTCCTGGACGTCAGACCCACTACCTCCTCTAACTTAGATTTGACTTGAGGGGCATTGCCTCAACAGTAGCAATTGCGGTTAACAGTTGACTACCTTCCACAACTTGTTCTATTTCAAGCCTCCAACTTTTCAACTGGTTGTCCAAATTGGCTGCTGGCTTTTCAGTGTCTCCCAGAGGCTTTGGGATCAACCTTAGGTGGGTTACAGTCTAAGGGCCTGCCATAACCTTTGTCTTACTCAATAAAACCCAACACCATCAATCATCGGATTGTTCACAACATGCTTCAGGTGGGCTCAGTCAATTATCTCCCTTAATTTCAGGAGTCACACCACCTGTATTAGCAGTGCCTTCAAATCCCCCACAGCCAACAACTGCCATGTGGTTTCATATTCAAAGGCTCTAATCCAAGTTCCTACTCCATCATGTAAACTTGGCAACCCATTTCTCAGCATTTCCAGATCCTGGGTTCCCCAAGGAATGTATAGCAGCTGTCTCCCCCCTTTTATAAACAATGACAGCATCCTCATTCCAGAAGTAATTCACCAGGAAGTCCTCCAGTTTTCCTGCTTCATTTTAACCTTCCAGAGAGCCCTCCAAGAACAGCTTCATTCTGCCCATTACAAATGTGCAGCCCAGTGATGCAGCCAACTCCACCTGCAATGTGGAGGGCTACACCCAAACAATTACTGCCCCTCAGTTTAATCTATAAGACCATAAGATGTAGGAGCAGAATGAGGCCATTTGGCCCATCGAGCCTGGTTCGCCATCATGGCTCACATTTTTCTCAACCTCATTCACCTGGCCACTCCAAATAACCTTTGACCCCCTTACTGATCCAAAATCTATCTATCTATCTCAGTCTTAAATACACTCAATGACTTGGCCTCTACAGCTCTCTGTGTATTGAGTTCCACAGATTCATCACCCTCTAGCTGATGAAATTCCTCCTCATCTCAGCTGCCATTGTGGAATGTCACCCAGACTAATATCTCCCCATGTGACTCCATGTGAGAAACCATGCAAGGTTTCCTGTGTTAAATGCCCAATAAAACTGCAAGGTGTTCTTATTCAATCAGGTTTGAGCCAATCTACTCATCAGCTTCTACATTTTGACCTAATATGGCTTTCAAATGTTGTAGTAAGAGACTGGAAAATGACATCATGAGCAACAGGGTACAACAGATATTGCCTGTGGTTTGGGTATTTTCTTCTTGTTTATCTTTGTCAATTATGTTTTGACAGAGCGAGTTCAGCAGATATTTTCAATTGTGCTTGATTTCACTGATACAACCAATTGCTGAATAAAAAAATTAATTATCTGACCATTAAACTGTGTGTCTGTGTTTTTGAGCTAAATAATTGAAAAGTCTGACCAGGAGCTGCTGGCAGCTTGTGCACATTTGAGGTGACAAAGTTTTCCCCTCCCATATCACCCTAACCCACTGTGTATTCATGTGTTATCAACAACTGCCTTGGAATGAACAGAAACAGAAATGACAAATGGCTCAAACCATTTGTCTGAGAGAAGCTGCTGCCCTTGAGATGTGTGACCAATATCAGAATCAGGGTGGCACGGTGGCTCAGTGGTTAGCACTGCTGCCTCATGGCGCCAGGGACCCGGGTTCGATTCCCACCTTGGGCAACTGTCTGTGTGGAGTTTGCACATTCTCCCCATGTCTACGTGGGTTTCCTCCCACCGTCCAAAGATGTGCATGTTAGGTGAATTGGCCATGGTAAATTGCCCATAGTGTTAGGTGCATTAGTCAGGGGTGAATGTAGAGGAATGGGTCTGTCTGGGTTGCTCTTCAGAGGGTCAGTGTAGACTTGTTGGGCCGAAGGGCCTGTTTTCACACTATAGGGAATTGAATCTAACCAGGGGGCTGTGGCATGCTAGCAGTGTCCCTAACTATGAACCACAAGGTCAGGGATCAAACCCCACCCTGTGGTCCAGCACACCCTCACAGGTTGCTGAGAAGTAATTTCTGGCTCTGTATTTAACTAATCCTGTATTCTGCTTGGTGATCTCCAGCTGAGACTACAGTGATTGGCCATGGGTTAATCACACATTGTGATCCCTGGATCTATTTTCAAGGATTCTCCAGTTAAAACTGTCTCATTTCTCCATTGTCCTTTTCCCTTTCAGACGCTGCTTCAGACCAAACCATTTGATCAAGTTTCTGAAGCAGAGTCACACTGAACTGAAAACATTAACTCTGTTTCTCTCCCCACAGACACTGCCAGACCTGCTGAGTTTCTCCAGCAATTTCAGTTTTTTAATCAAATGTTTTGGTTTATTGTCTTGCGACCACATTTCTTTATTGGTGTTAACATTTGTTCATTTCCTCACTTTTGAAACGTTTTGCCATCATTTTACTGAGTACACACAGCTACATAAATGGCAGTTGTTGTAAAGTTGGGGGTTTGGGAACTGTGTTTTTTTAATAAATGTTTTGAGCATTCACAGGGTCGCAGCAAATGTGTGAATTCTCGAAGTTTAGGTGACTGGTTGTGAGGAACTTGCAACAAATAAGTAATTACCATCACGCCTGAAATAAACCTTTCTGGGCCACATTTAGAAAATCCAGCCACTAGTATCCTCCCTCAGAAGACAGCAGCGGTTGGTTCATTGTCACTGCTTCCCCTTTACTAACACTTTAACTTCTTGAACTTCTGAGAAATGAGACATTAAAGAAGCTGTTGTTGGTTGGGACACTTTATGTTGCGTTGTTTTAACTGAACGTACAATAAACTGTGTGGAGAAACAGGGCTGTCACTCTGTTGAGATGATCAAAATACTGCAGATGATGGAAACCTGAACCAAATACAGAGAATGCTGGAGAAACTCAGGATGTCTGGCAGAATCTGCCAAGAGGGAAACAGAGTGAATGTTACATGTTTGATCTGACTCTTCTTCACAATTCTACGTTCACCGGAAATCAGGCCGTTATTTCAGTTATTTTGTTCAGAATACTATATGCAGAAAAATAAACACATTAACTTTGCCTTTTTAACATTATTTCCCCTGGTGACCCTGTTCACTGCTGTTTTTCTGTGTTAGTATCCTCTGTCTGTTCCTGTCCCATTCTGGTTAATGTAGCTGCTGTCTCCTCTTGCTTTGTCAGCCCCCAGCACTTTCTCCTGAATCCTGCCCCCTTCTAATTAGTTGAAAATCCTCTCTCCAGCCCTAGTTATTCAATTCATCAGGGGCACTCATCCCAACAGGGTTCAAGTGAAGCCTGACACAGAAGAACAGCCCCCTTTTACCCCAGTACTGGTGCCAGTGCCACACAAACTGAAACCCATTCCACTCAGACTGAACTCTGAGCCATGTGTTGAACTGCTTGACTGTATTTACCTTGTGTCAGTTTGTTGTGGCTCAGGCAGTAATCCAGAGATTCTTACCTTGGAGATTCTGCTTTATCATTTAGCTCCCAATTGGTCACAGTCTTTCAGTGAGACCTCCTTTCTTGTGCTCCCAGTATCATTGGTCCCAACATAGACAATGATGAGTGGATCCTTCTCCTCCCTCTCCAAGTTCTTCTCCAGTCCTGTGTAAACTAGACACAATCTCCCTGACATGACAAGGGGAACAATCTGAATGATTAATCTGGGGTCAAGCAGTTACTGTTGGACACTCACAGTAAGATAAATCAACTTTGAGGAAGGGTGAAAATTATTATATCAAAGAAATAATGAGAAGCTAAAGAAGCCTGAAATTGCAATATTTACTCAACAGCCCGTGTAAAGGCAAATGGTTTTTGTTTCAGAAATGTGTTGATACAGGCCCTTTCCTGTGATGTACTCTACTTGAATCTTTGAGGCCAACATCCCATTTGCCTTCTTCACTGCTTGTTGCACCCACACACTTCCTTTCAGTGACTGATGTACAACGACACCCAGGTCTCATTGCACCTCCCCTTTTTCCCAATCTATCACCATTCAGATGATAAACCTGCCTTCCTGTTTTTGTACCAACGGGTATAATCTCACATTTATCCATATTATCCTGTAGCTGCCATGCATATACCCACTCACTCAGCCTGTCCAACTCACACTGCAGCATCTCTGCATCCTATTTGCAGCTCTCCCTCTCACCCAAGTTTGTGTCATCTGAAAATTATATTTAGTCATTACGTTTAGTTCCCTCATTGAAATCATTAATGTATGTTGTGAATAGCTGGGGTGCTAGCACTGATCCCCACAATACCCATCTGGCTGCCAGTCATAAAAACACTCAATTATTCTAACTCTTTCTTTCTTATCTGCTAATCAGTCCTTTATTCACATCACTTAACTCCCTCCAATCCTCTGCACTTTATTTAAATTTCTTTTGTGGGACTTTCTCAAAAGCTTTCTGTAGTTCAAATAAACAATATCCCCATCATCAACAAAGAATTCCAGTGGATTTGTCAAGCTTGATTTCCTTGTCATAAAGCCCTGCTGACTCAATTTTCCATTCGCTCTATGAATCTTTTTACAATAGATTCAAACTTTTTCCCCATGATCAATGTCAGACTGACTGCTCTATTATTCTTTCTTTTCTCTCTGCCTCCCTTTATTACACAGTGGGGTTACATTAGCTAGCCTCTCATCTCAATGGAACTGTTCTGGAGTTTGTATTAACTTGGAAAATGACCAAGGATATAGGAGACGTGCAGGAAATTGGGATTATAGTGCATTTATTGTTGGTTATTGTCAGTACAGCATCAACTGCATGAAAGGCCTTTTCTGCAATTTACGACTCTATGACTCGATCACCAATGAATTCACTATTATTACAGAAACTTCCTTAAGCGCTCTGCAAAGCTGGTTATCAGCCTGGGGATTTGCCATCCTGAAATCCCAGAAATTTTCCCAGCATCATTTTCTTGTCATCCTGATTTCCTTCAGTTTCTCCCTCTCACTTAACCCTGACTTTTTGAATATTTCTGATATTTTGCCTGCGTCCTTTGTGAACACAGATTCAAAGATTGTATTTTGTTCATCAGCCACTTTTTGTTCTCCATTATAAATTCCTTCATGGAGGTCCCTTGCAGTCTTCAAAAATCTTTTTCTCTTTGCATTCCTGCAGAAACCTTTACGGTCAGTTTTCATGTTCCCCTCAAGCTGACTCTCATGCATTATTTCTTCTTCCTTAATCAATCATTAATCAATCACTTGTCAGGGCTGTTATTTCCAGGCCAATTTGTTTGCCTCTTCCTTGGATCTCATATTGTCTCTAATTTGCCGTGTAAGTCATGGTTCAGCCACTTTTCCTGTTTTGCTTTTGTGTCAGGCAGCAGTGGCTGCGTGGGCAGGTTTCTGATTTTCAGTCAGGAAATTATTGATTTTTAAATGGTTCCAATCACCTCCAGATTCCTGGGGTGGCAGGGACAGACCACTATAAACACCGGAGGAAACATCAAAGAAGCGCTTCGCAGGAGGCTCCCAAGCACTGATGATGTCGCCTAGCCAGGGGACGAAATGTTTGCAACAAAAACTTCCAGCTCGGCGAACAGAACCACAACAAGGAACAAACCATCACAGCTGGTTCAGTCTGACAACCTGTTCCCTCTCTGTAATGCAGGACTCAGACTGCTGGGAGACTCCCTTAAAATCCTGGCAGGAGTTTAGAACAATCAGTTTACTGTTCATTTTTTGTGTCTTTTTATTTTGAAAGTACATCTGTCCAGTCCCTCTCCAGTCTCCGATCCTGGAACATGTCAACGAGGGTCACGCTTCCCAGTTACAGTGCACTGTGAGGAACACCGCTGTGACACACAGTGATGTTTATTGTTACCGTAAGCAATGAAGGTGTCACAGAGAGTAGATTTTGGAACATTACATTTTTAATCAAACACAATGGAGCCCAGACTCACCAAGCATTTCCAGCCTTCCATAGACCCCTTCAGTAACAGCTTCATTCTGACCATCACAATCGTGCAGCCCAGTGACCCTGGGTTCTATTACTGCTCAGTCTGGGGAAAGATCTATGAGAGAGGAAGCCTGCTCATTGTAGACAGTAAGTAGAGTTTACACGGCAATCATCTCCAATAGTAACCTTGTGTAAAACAAATGAATTGGAAATCAGTTTGTGATCAAGAAGATTGAGGTGGTGATGGAGAGTGATCTTGGGGATTGATTCACTGTGGGGAGGAATTTGAGCACAGGTTCAATGTTGGTCAGGGTTTGGGGAGAAAAGGGATATTTTTTGACAATGGGAGGAGGATTTTGTGAGAAAAGTGGAGCTTTATCCTGGGAAAAGGGGAGGAGCTTGCTCTCAATGAGCTCCCACAGCTGAGACTGGGATTGAAGCTGAGATGTTGTCATTATTCTGCATTATATTCCAGCCATCTGAGCCATTTGACTAGGGAAGAGTGATCATAATATTCTGGGAGTTTACAACATATTTACCTGAAGCTTCGTGTTGAATGTTACTGAGAGCCCGGCTTCAGACCCCATTCTAGCTCAGTTTGTTCCAGGGGCTTTCTCTTCTACTTGCCCCATTGTGGGGGAGTGAGCAGTTAATAGCAGATCAGATGTAGTGCTGAGAGATGTGAGGATACTCAGATTGGATGGAGAAATAAGAGCAGTGGACACAATTTTATTTAAAAGTGCAGTTCTAATGGGTGCAGAGGAGCAGTCAGAGGTGAGGGTATTCTCTTTTGTTGAAAAAAGTCATTAAACATGTAAAGTCACATCAGAACCACCCTTTAAAGTTCTGTCACAAAAATACTGAACAGAAACCGATATTACGATGACATAAAAGTGCATGAACTATGAAAAGATGGAATATGGAACTGTTTCAATACTTAAGGAGAAGTAAAATTGTCAAGCTGATGAAAAGCAGCAAAAAAAGATCCCTCTCTTTTGATCAAAAGAGAAGAAATCTTCCAGTTGGACCAGCTGCATAATTTCTCCCTCTCAGTCAGTAAAAGACACAGAGAAAACTGAAAAAATCTCTACATGAAGTATTTGTAGAGATAATGTTTCCAATATTAGGATTTGTAACAATTTCCCATTGGAATCTGAATAATAATTATTGTCTAACTTTCAGGAATCAGCCTCATTAACAAGAAATTTAAGGAACTCAGAGAATTTAATGCATTCAACCTTCTGATGGGATTTCCTTGCCCCACTGGGATTGTCTTTCTTTCAGGTATTTTTTAAAAAACAGCCCAAACTATTTCTGCAGACAGTTTCCTTGTCTGTGAATGAATGTACGTTATGTCCATCAGAATTTGCTGTTTGTTGACATCTCTCTCTCACTCTCTCTGTCTCACTCTCTCTCTTTTCAGGTGTTTACAACTTCCTTGTAGAATGACGCATTTGCCAATTCCGTTTAAAACCAACAGCTACAGCAGCTGGTAAGAGAAAATAAACTGGCTTTCTTTGGGCCTTCATTAGCTTATATTGCAGAGAAAAAGCCTCCACCTCAATTTCCAGAGATCCAATGACTTCTGGCTATAGCTATTCACGTTCACAAGCTGTTCAGCCAGCAATGATGTGGCAGCGCCAGCGTTAGACTGGGGTGGACATAGTCAGAAGTCACACAACATCAGACTATAATCCAACAGGTTTTTTTTTTTTAATCACAAGTTAAAAGTCGCACTGCTCCTTCATCAAGTGTGCAGTGAGCAATCACACAGTTGTTGTCGGGCAGAAGACCTTTGTCACTGGTCTCCACTGCACAGATCAGTTATCAACATGTTGCATCTCCTACCCTCCCCATGTTGCCACTTTGTCTACAATAGACTGAATCATTCTGCTCCAACCCTCAAACTGGGCCTCTTCTGGAGTAGTGTGTCGCTCCAGGACTTGGCCCAGCAGCTGCTCTGAGTCTTGGTCTTGCTGTCAATCAGGTACTCGGTGCAGCGTTTGCTCTGGGTCTCAGCCTGGCTGTCCCTCTGGGTCTTGGTCTGGCTGTCACTCAGGTACTCAGCCCAGCAGTCCCTCTGGGACTCAGCCTGGCTGCCCCTCTGGGTCTCGGCCTGGCTGTCCCTCTGAGTCTCGGTCTGGCTGTCCCTCTGAGTCTTGGCCTGGCTGTCCCTCTGGGTCTCGGTCTGGCTGTCCCTCTGGGACTCGGCATAGCTGTTCCTCTGGGATTCGGCCTGGCTGTTACTCTGGGTTTCGGCCCGGCGGTCTCTCTGGGTCTCGGTATGGCTGTCCCTCTGGGTCTCGGCCTGGCCGTTTCTCTGGGTCTCTGCCTGGCCTTCCCTCTGGGTCTTGGCCTGACTGTCCCTCTGGGTCTTGGCCTGACTGTCCCTCTGGGTCTCAGCCTGGCTGTCCCTCTGGGTATCGGCCCGGCCATCCGTCTGGTTCTCGGTATGGCTGTCCCTCTGGGTCTCGGCCTGGCCGTCCCTCTGGGACCTGGCCTGGCTGTTGCTCTGGGAGTCAGTCTGGCTGTCGCTCTAGTTCTCAGCTTGGCCCATGCATTTCCTGCTGCCGTGACTCCATTGTTCCATGCTGCTGCTGCTGTGGGAAATGTCCGATGTGTTTAGCTCCCGTCTGATCTCTGTGTGTGACTCCTTTACTCCCAGTGGGTTGGTTGAAGTTGGAGGCAGGGAGGAAGAAGGAAATATGTACTATAAGAGAGGGGAAAGAAAGAGGGGAAAACAAAAAGAAAGCTGGCAAAAGGAACTGTGAGCAGAGGAGCTCCGACTGGAGACTCCTACCCTGCTACCATCTTGCACAGGACAAAAAGTGGTGGATACAGGTACATTTACAATATCATGTTTGAAGGGATGTGGGATAAATGGAGGCAAGTTGGATAAGTTTACTTTGGGATCATGGACAACATGGAATAGTTGGACCAAAGGGTCTGTCTCCATGCTGTGTGATTCTGTGTTGGATACAACCCATGGATGATGCGCCCTGACCATAATGAATGGAGGAGCAGGTTGGAAATGCCGCCTCCTTCTCCTAATCTCTGTTTCTGTTGGAAACATTGGCCCTGAAAAGCTCTGCGGAAGCAGCATGGTGTTAAGGAATTTTCCCCTCACCTGACCTCTGGCTGACCCTGCTTCCTGGACTCTTCCTGTCATTTCATTCAGAAACACCCGGGGAAGAGAAACAAAACCCTGGCATGACAGAATCGGCAATGTGCATGTGCAGCACATGGTCTAACGGCCGTGCCACTCGTGCATATTACAAAATACTGGGCTGGCAGGACAGGGAGCTCCTCAACCGCAGGGACTGCTGGGTACACCTGCTGCCATCGACATACATACAGTCTGATTGTGATTGTCTTCCTGTTATGGAGCTAGATGTTCAGATAATTACCAATGGAAATAACATACCACGATGCCCATCTCAAACCGATGTGACAATTCAGCACAAAGCTTCCTTCAGTTGAAATCTTCCAGCATTTTCATAACACAATTGCAGCTGAAGACGTAATGACAAAGCAGGTGATAAATCGTTTGGGAATTGATGAGAAGTTATTGAATAAGCTATCATTTCTCCAATTTGACAAGATACTAGGACCAGATGAGTTGCAACCAATGATTCTCAATGAAGCGAAAGAGGAAATTGTGAAGACATTGGGGTAATCTCTTAGCCCTCTCTTAACTCAGGAGAAGTACCAAAAGAATGGAGAGTTGCAAACATTGTGTGCCTTTTGACGTCATAAGGTGATAAATGTGCTGACCTTATACATGTTCATAATGTCACAAGGGGCATGGAAAACTGAATGGGAAAGCTCTTTTTCCTTGGTAGGGGAGTCCAAAAATAGAGGGCATAGGTTTAAGGTGAAAGGGGAAAGATTTACAAGGGATTCTGCACCACTAAAGATCTGTCTTTCCTGCACTGAGCAAGTTATGAAATGCCCAAGTACACAACAAGATGATACTTGAAGTGCTTATCCATGTAGTATTTGAATTTGTGAGCTCTCCCCACTCAACTAGCTTCCCAAGCAGTGCATTCCACCCACTACCCTCTGGGTGAAGAAGGTTTATTCAAATCTCTACTGAACGTCCTGCCTTTACTTTAAACTTATGCCCCTTTGCTCCTGACTCTATGACTAATGGGAACAGCTGCTTTCTAATCAACCTGTCAATAACCCTCATAACTGTATTCATCTCTATCACAGCCCCTCCCAAATCTTCTCTGCTCCAAAGAAAGCAACCCAAGCTTATCGTCTCTCTTTGTGTCTGAAATGCTCTATCTCACAGAACATCTTGGTCACTCTCCTTTGCACCCCATTCCATGGTAATTACATCCTTCTTTTAGTGTTATGACCAGAACTACACAAAGTACTCCAGCTGAGGCCTCACCACTGTGCTGCACAGCTGGAACATAACCAACCCACACTTATAAACTGTACCTCAACTGAAAATTGCAAGCATCCCAAATGCCATTTACTCTGCCCAGATACCTTTACGAATCGGTGGGCAAGTACATTAAAATTTCTGTGTTTCTCTCTGTTTTCCAGTATCCTCCTGTTCATTGTTTATTCCTTTGGCTTATTACTTCTTCTAATGTGCATCATCTCACATTTATCAGGATTAAATTCTGCTGCTGATCTTTCTTCCTTTCATTCGCACTGCCTGCCTGCATCTGACTTAGTCTTCTCTCATTTTCTCATTTTGCCTGTCTGCCTTCCTCTATTTTATCTCTGGTTCATGTGCACCCTGCTTGCCTTTTCTTGCTCCTTACTCTGTCCCTTGCTCGCTTTCTTTTGATGTCTCCATTTATCTAATTTTTAGTTCTCTGTCTGCGATTCTGTCTGTATCTCTCACTACTTCTGATTATTTCTTCATCTCTCTTTTTTTAAATATCTCACCACTTATTTCTATATCCCTCTATCACCCTCTCCCCCGGGTGCCTATCTTTCTGGCTTTCTCATTCTCTCCCCTCTTCTTTTCCCTTTAAAAATGCATGCTAACAGTTTGTATTCAAACAATTTTTTTCCATGTTACTACCAATTTTATCACAAATAGTTGTTTCACTGATAATCACTGACTGGTCTATAATAACTGTACTTAAATTTATAACCTTTTGTCAAAAGGGCATGATGTTTGCAAGTCTCCATTCTTTTGATTCGTCTCCTGAGTTAAGGGAGGACTGAACGATTAAGGCCAATGTCTCCACAATTTCTCCTTCCCATTCATTGAGGATGACTGGATACATCACATCTGGTCCTGTATCTTGTTAACTTGGAAAAACAATAGTTTATCCAATAACTTATCCTCATCAATTCTCAACACTTTATCGCCTGCTTTGTCACCATGTGTTGTGACAATGCTGCAATTTATCACCCGAAGGAAGCTTTGTGCTGAATAGAAACATCAGTTTGAGATGGAAAAAACGATAAGTTAACATAAATATTTAACCACACAACTCCTTTCCCGGAAAACAATTAGACTATACGTCTCTCAATGGCAGGCACTATACCCAGCAGTCCCCGCGGCTAAGGCAATTTCCCTATCTCGCAAGACAGCATAGTGCAATGTGCAGGCGCACAGTCGAGCTCAAGCCATGAACGGTGGAGCATGCGCACCATATGTGTAATGCGTTGCCGGTGACAGATAGGGCTTTGGTTCCCGTCTCCGGGTGTTTTCGAATGAAGCAGCAAGAAAGGCCCGAGGGGGCGGTGCAGCTCAAGGTGAGGAGAGGCTTCCTTAACATGTTATGTCTTCTGCAGAGCTTTACAGGGCCGATGTCTGCAACAGAAAATAGGAGATGGAGGTGTCATCTTGATTTTTGGAGTCGAAAGCTGCATTAGCTCTGAAACGGCATTGTTGTGTTCATCCACAAAATCAGAAGTCACATGAAATCAGATTATAATCCAACAGATTTATTTGAAATCACAGGCTTTTGGAGTGTAGTCCTTTCTTCAGGTGAAGTGCCCCTCATGATCTTCTGAAATCTTTCTCCCCTCACCTTAAAAATGTGCCCCTGGGTTTTGAATTCCCCCAACCAAAGGACAATGCCTCGGCTAGTCATGATTTGCCCCTCATGAACCTCTATAAGGTCACCCCTCCACCACCAATGCTCCAGTGGAAAAACTCCCAGGCTATTTTTGTAACTCAAACCCTCCATTCCTGGCAACATCCTGGAAATCTTTTCTGAACCTTCTCCAATTTAATAATGTTTTTACCCAATAGCAGGGTGACCAGAACTGCACACACTACTCCAGAAGAGGCCCAGTTGAGGGTCGGTGCAGGTGGTGGTATTTATTGCAGACAAAGTGGCAGCATGGGGATGTAGGAGATGCAACAAGTAGCTGACTAATCTGTGGAGTGGGGACCAGTTTTCTGTGACAAGGCTATGTGCCTGTCAACAACTGTGTGATTGCTGGCATTTCACATGATGAAAGAGCAGTGCTCTGAAAACCTGTGATTTAAAATAAATTTGCTGGACTATAACCTGGCATTGTGTGACTTCTGACTATGTCCACCCCACTCCAACACTGGCATCACCACATCATTGTGGGCTGAACAGCTTGTGAGTGTGAATTATCACAGCCAGAAGCCATCGGACCTCTGGAAATTGAGGTGGAGTCCTGTTCTCTGCAGTAAAAGCTAATTAATGCCTGAAGAAAGCCATCTTATTTTCCCTTACCAGCTGCTGCAAGCTGTTGCTTTTAACAAGAATTTGTAAACCAGTCATTCTGTGTTTCTGACAAGGAAATGGAAAACACTTGGAGATAGAGAGAGAGGTATCAACAACAGCAAATTCTGATGAGCAAAATAACCATCCCAATGAATCCTGTTGAGAGGGACCTTTGAACTGATTTGTACAAATTCCTTCATTGTTAAGTTATGATAATGAAAGCTGTAGGTCATGTTAAGTTTTATTTATTTGTCAAATGTGAGTGTCATTTTAAAAAACTACTGTTACATCCTTGACTCTATTGCATCAATTCTGCAATGTGCCGTCCCAGTCTCTTCTCTCCTTGAAGTCTAATATTTGCTCTCAGATATTATTGTCTTTTTTTTTCAGAAGCAATAATCACCAACATCACAAGCTTTCATGCAGAATAAGGTAACATTCAAGAAAGACTGAGACCTTTTGGTTTATTAAGCTTGTACTGTTGCACGAAAATCTTAGAGTAAAATCTTCAAGGAGTTTTGGAAGGTCCAGTTGGACAAGAGATATATTCAGCCAGTTACCTGAATCTGTAATAGTCTGGGAAATCATTATTCATGGCAGGAAATCATTCTAGACCAGGATAACATGGAATGAAGCTCACAGATAAGGGAAGCATTTTTGATTCATTATAACACATTACTTCTTCATACTCCATTACAGAAATTCTCAGCCAAGGAGGAGTTCAATATAATTCTGAGGGCTGAAGGGATCAAAGTAGAGGGAGAGAAAGCACAAACAGGGGACTGTGGTGGATGATCAGCCATGATTATCTTGAATGGTAGTAAAGGCACAATGGACTGAATGGCCTACTAGAACTCCTGTTTCTATGTTTTGAGAAGGTGATGGTGAGCGACCTTCCAGAACTGTTGTGGTCACCTTGGTGTTGGGTGGAATAATGATGATATATTTCCATGTCAGAATAGTAAGTGGCTTGGAGGGGATCCTAATAGGAGGTGGTGTCCTATGTATCTGCAGTACTTGTCCTTTCAAATGGGAGAGGCTGTGAATTCATAAGGTTCTTTGGAGGAGCCTTGGTGAGTTACTGAAAGGCATCTTGTTGATGGTACAGATTGCCCATCGGTGTTGAAGATGTTGGTTGTGGTGCCAATCAACAAGATGGTTGACACCTGAACCAGAGGGTTACCAATATCCTGAGGGTGATGATTTCCAAATGCTCTTCAGGAGGGTTTAAACTAATTCAGCAGGGGGATGGGAGCCTGAATTG
>NC_057718.1:3688916-3696847 GCF_004010195.1 Chiloscyllium plagiosum | reverse complement strand
ATTTCCAGCATCTGCAGTCCTCACTTTTGCCACAATATGTTGGTTGGCCAATAAAAGGCAAGGCTGCATTGGATTTGGTACTGGGTAATAAACCAGGCTGGGTGTTAGATTTGGAGATCAGTTAGCACTTTGGTGATAGTGACCACAAATCACTTATGTTTATTTTAGCGACGGAACAGGTTAGGTATATACTGCAGGAAATCAATAGGAATACAAACAATGCAGTTCCAAGAATGGGGTTTGATCAGTAAATTTGCAGATGACAGAAAGATTGGCCCAGTGGTTGAAAGTGAAGACGATGGTGTTAGATTGCAGGAGGATAGAAATGGATTGGTCAGATGGCCAGATCAGTGGCAGCTAGAATTAAACCCTGATATCTGTGAGGAGATGCGCTTTGGAAAAAGTAACAGGACTAGGGACTACACACTAAATAATAAGAAATGAGGAAGCTCAGATAACAGAGGGGTTGAGCAATTGAAAATACAGATTTTTATTGTCAGATGCAGATTACTGCCTGACCTTAATGCTTTTAAAGTGATCTTTATTTTCCATTTCCAGGTGCCATGTTGAATCCAGTGCGAGTTCAGTTTCCAACAGTTCATCGTGTCAGAGAGGGTCAGACAGTGAGAATGAACTGTGCACCATGAGAAGCATCAAACTGCAAGAAATGATCATTCATTGGTAGCAACAGTTCCTGAGGAAAAGAAAGGGCAAGATGATAGCTCGTTCCAGAAATAATTCACCAGGAAATTCCTCCAGCTTTCCTGCTTCATTTCAACTTTCCAGAGAGCCCTCCTAGAACAGCTTCATTCTGCCCATTACAAATGTACAGACCATTGACACTGCCATCTCTACCTGCAATGTGTGGGGCTATATCCATTCAATTACTGTCCCTCAGTCTAGTCTATAAGACCATAAGATATAAGAGCAGAAGGAGGCCATTTGGCCCATCGAGCCTCGTTTGCCATCATGGCTCACCTGTTTCTCAACTTCATTCACCTGGCCACACCCAATAACTTTTGACTTCCTTACTGACCAAAATCTATCTATCTCTGTCTTATATACACTCAATGACTTGGCCTCCAAAGCCCTTTGCATAATAGGTTCCACAGATTCATCGCCCTTTGGCTGATAAAATTCCTTCTCATCTCAGCTGCCCTTGTGGAATGTCACCCAGACTAATTTCTTCCCATGTGACTCTGTGTGAGAAACCCTGGAAAGTTTTCCAGTGTTAAAGGCACTATGAAAATAAAAGTTGTTGTTGTTGTTTAATCAGGTTTGAGCCAATCCACGCATCAGTTTCCATATGTTAACCTAATATGGCTTTCAAATGTTGCAGTCAGAGACTGGAAAATGACATCATGAACAACAGGGAACAACAGTTGCTGCCTGTGGTCTGGGTGTTTTCTTCTTGCTCATCTTTGTTGATTATTTTTTGGCTGAGTGTGTTCAGCAGATATCTTCAGTTGTGCTTGGTTTCACTGATATAACCAGTTTCTGAATAAAAATTAATTATCTGACCATTAAACTGTGTATCTGTGTTCTTGAGCTAATTAATTGAAAAGTCTTACCAGGAGCTGCTGGCAGCTTGTGGACATTTGAGGTGACAAAGTTTTCCTCTCCCACATCACCCTAACCCACTGTGTTATCATGTGTTATCAACAACTGCCTTGGAATGAACAGCAACAGAAATGACAAATGGTTCGAGCCATTTGTTTGAGAGAAGCTGCTGCCCTTGAGACGTGTAACTAATGTCAGGGTCAGGGGGCTGTGACATGCTGGCAGTGTCCCTAACTGTAGACCACAAAGTCAGGGATCAAACCCCACCCAGTGGTACAGCACACCCCCACAGGTTGCTGAGAAGTAATTTCTAGCTCCGTATTTAACTAATCCTGTGTTCTGCTTGGTGATCTCCAGCTGAGACCACAATGTCTGGCTGTGGGTTAATCACATGTCATGATCCCTGGGTCTATTTTCAGGAATTCTCGAGTTTAACCCATCCCATTTCTCCACTATCCCCTTTCAGACTCTGCTTCCGACCGAACCATTTGATCAAGTTCCTGAAACAGAGTCACACTGGACTGGAAACATTAACTCTGTTTCTCTCCCCACAGATATTATCAGACCTGCTGAGTTTCTCCAACAATTTTAGTTTTTTGATAAAATATTTTGGTTTATTGTCTTGAGGCCGCATTTCTTTATTGGTGATAAAATTTGTTCATTTCCTCACTTTTGAAAAGTTTTGCCATCATTTTAGTGAGTACATACTGATATATAAATGGCAGTTGTTATAAAGAGGAGGGGTTCGGGGCCAATGTATATTTTAGTAAGTGTTTTGAGCATTCACAGGGTTGCAGCAAATGTGTGAATTTTCAAAGTTTAGGTGATTGATTGTGAGGAACTTGCACTCAATAAATAATTACCATCACTCCTGAAATAAATCTCGATGGGCCACATTTAGAAAATCCAGTCACTAATATCCTCCCTCAGAAGACAGCAGCCGTTGGTTTATTGTTACTGCTTCCCCTTCACTGACACTTTAACTTATTACACTTCTGAGAAATGAGACATTAAAGAAGCTGCAGTTGGCTGGGGCAGTTTGGGTTTTATTGTTTTAACTGAACATACAATAAACTGTGTGGAGAAACAGGGCAGTCACTCAGTTGAGATGATCAAAATACTGCAGATAATGGAAACCTGAAATAAATACAGAGAATGCTGGAGAGACTCAGGATGTTTGGCAGTATCTGCAGGGAGAGAAACAGAGTGAATGTTACATGTTTGATCTGACTCTTCTTCACAATTCTAGGTTTGCCTGAAATCAGGTCTTTATTTCAGTTATTTTGTTTTGAATAGTATGTGCAGAAAAATCAACAGTCATTAGTTGCCTTTTTAGCATTATTTCCCTTGCTGACCCTATTCACTGCTGTTTTTCTGTGTTAGTATCCTCTGTCTGTTCCTGTCCCATTCTGGGTAATGTAGCTGCTGTCTCCTCTTGCTTTGTCAGCCCCCAGCCCCTTTCTCCTGAATCCTGCCCCCTTCTAATTAGTTGAAAACCCTCTCTACAGCCCTAGTTATTCAATTCACCAGGACACTGATTCCAGCAATGTTCAAGTGAAGCCTCCCACAGAAGAACAGCTCCCTTTTACCCCAGTATAGATGTCAGTGCTACAACATAGAACATAGAAAGATACAGTGCAGAACAGGCCCTTTGGCCCTCGATGTTGCGCCGATCCAAGCCCACATAACCTACACTAGCCCACTATCCTCCATATGCCTATCCAATGCCTGTTTAAATGCCCATAAAAAGGGAGAGTCCACCACTGCCAATGGCAGGGCATTCCATGAACTCACTACTCGCTGAGTAAAGAATCTACCCTTAACATCTGTCCTATACCTACCACCCCTTAATTTAAAGCTATGCCCCCTTGTAATAGCTGACTCCATACGTGGAAAAAGGTTCTCATGGTCAATCCTATCTAAACCCCTAATCCTACGCCCTAAACCCCTACGCAAACTGAAACCCATTCCACTTAGACTGAACTCTGAGCCATGTTTTGAACTGCTTGACTGTATTTACCCCATGTCAGTTTGTTGTGGCTCAGGCAGTAATCCAGAGATTCTTACCTTGGAGATTCTGCTTTATCATTTAGCTCCCAATTGGTCACAGTCTTTCAGTGAGACCTCCTTTCTTGTGCTCCCAGTGTCATTGGTCCCAACATAGACAATGATGAGTGGATCCTTCTCCTCCCTCTCCAAGTTCTTCTCCAGTCCCGTGTAAACCAGACAGAATCTTCCTGATATGACAACGGGAACAATCTGAATGATTAATCTGGGGTCAAGCAGTTACTGTTGGACACTCACATTAAGATAAATCAACCTTGAGGAAGGGTGAAAACTATTATATTAAAGAAATAATGAGAAGCTAAAAGAAGCCTGAAATCACACTATTTACTCAACAGCCCATGCAAAGGCAAATAGTTTTTGTTTTGATTCGGAGATGCCAGTGTTGGACTGGGGTGTACAAAGTTAAAAATCGCACAACACCAGGTTATAGTCAAACAGGTTTAATTGGAAGCACACTAGCTTTCGCAGCGACGCTCCTTCATCAGGTGGTAGCTCCAAAAGCTAGTATTTTTGTTTTAGAAGTGTGTTGGTACAGGCCCCTTCCTGTGATGTACTGTACTTCACTCTTTGAAGACAATATCCCATTTGCCTTCTTCACTGCCTGTTGCACTCACACACTTCCTTTCAGTGACTGATGTACAAGGATACCCAGGTCTCATTGTACCTCCCCGTTTCCCAATCTATCACCATTCAGATGATAATCTGCCTTCCTGTTTTTTGTACCAAAGTGTATAAACTCACATTTATCCACATTAACCTGTCTCTGCCATGCATATGCCCACTCACTCAGCCTCTCCAATTCACACTGCAGTATTTCTGCATCCTCCTCACAGCTCACCCTCTCACCCAGCTTTCTGTCATCTGAAAATTACATTTAGTCATTACGTTTAGTTTCCTCATCAAAATCATTAATGTAGATTGTGAATAGCTGGGGTGCTAGCACTGATCCCTGCAGTATCCCACTGGCTGCCATTCAGAAAAACACTCAATTATTCCCACTCATTGTTTCTTGTCTGTTATTCAGTTCTTTATTAATCATTAAACTACCTCCAATCCCATGTGCTTTAATTTTACATTCATCTCTTTTTGGTATTTTCTCAACATCCCCATCATCAACTCTGTGAGCGACATCAACAAAGAATTCCAGTGGATTTGTCAAGCTCGATTTCCCTGTCATAAAGCCCTGCTGACTCAATTTTCTTTTTACAATAGATTCAAGCATTTCCCAATGATCAGTGTCAGACTGACTGCTCTATCATTTTTTTCTTTTCTCTCTGCCTCCCTTTATTATACAGTGGGGTTGCATTAGCTAGCCTCTCATCTCGAGGGACTGTTCTGGAGTTTGGATTATCTCGGAAGATGACCAAGGATATGGGACAAGTGCAGGAAATTGAGATTACAGTGCCTTTATTGGAAGTTATTGTCAGTGCAGCATCAACAGCATGAAGGACCTTTTCTGCAATGTACGATTCCACGACACGATCACCAATGAATCCACTATTATTACAGACACTTCCTTACCTGCTCTGTGATGTAGATTATCAGCCTGGGGATTTACCAGCCTTCAATTCCAACAATTTCCCAAGCATCATTTCTCTACTCATCCTGATTTCCTTCAGTTTCTCTCTCTCACTAAATCCTGAGTTCCTGAATATTTCAGATATTTAGCTTATGCCCTTTGTGAACACAGAATCAACATTTGTATTTTGGTAGTCTGCCACTTTTTGTTCCCCATTATAAATTCCTTCATGGAAGTCCCTTGCAGTCTTCAAAAATCTTTTTCTCTTCATGGAGGTCCCTTGCAGTCTTCAAAAATCTTTTTCTCTTCTCATTCCTTCAGTGAGCTTTACGGTCAGTTTTTATGTTCCCCTCAAGCTGACTCTCATGCATTATTTCCTCTTCCTTAATCAATCATTAATCAATCACTTCTCAGGACTGTTATTTCCCAGACCAATTTGTTTACCTCTTCCTTGGATCTCATATTGTTTCTAATTTCCTGTGTCAGCCATAGTTCAGCCACTTTTCCTGTTTTGCTTTTGTGTCAGGCAGCAGTAGCTGTGTGTGTAAGTTTCTGATTTTCAGTCAGTAATTCTTTGATTATGAAATGGTTCCAATCACCTCCAGATCCCTGGCTTTGGACACTGGACTTATTGAGGAAATCTGAAATGAAGAAGGCAGCAGACAGGAGTGTCAGGGCCAAAGAATTTCTCTGTTTATTTACATTATAAACAATAAGTACAATAATAGAAATGCAGGTGAATGTAATAAATAGGAAAATTGACACAATCAATTCCACAGATGGCAGTAATACTATAATTACACTATTAGCTAGATTCAACACTGTTAGAATGTAAAACCAACTGTTTTAATCATAGAAACCTTAATCAGGCTTCCTACCCTTGGGGTCCAAATACACTGTCATCTCCCAGATCCCCCTCCATGCTGGCTCGGTCAGAAACCTAAGGGTCTCGGGAGTTCTAGCTCACCGCTGAGAAAAATACTGTTTTTAAGTACAGCTGGCTGTTCCTGCTTGCTCTGCCCAGAGCCTGGGTGAAGACTGTAGATTGCAAAGGCCTCTCAGTTTGAGCTGAATCTGCTGATGCGGTACAGTGGGTAGTGGATCTATCGGGGCTTGGTTTTCTTTCCTTTGTGCTGATTATCCGGGCCTGGGTTTCACCTCAGGATGTATCTGAGGCCTTGTGGTGTCAGTCAGGTCAAGTCACTGGTTTTTGGGGTTTGTCAGTTTTTGAGTTTGCTGTTTGTGGTTGGTCGCTGTTGGTTCCCCTGGTTCGGTACAGACCTGTGTCAGTGGCTCTTAGAATGAGCTGCTGGAATTCTTCTTCTGGAGATAGCTGTTTGGTATATTTCCATTGCTCCTGGGATCTGTCCTGGGGATCACTCTCGGGGATGGCTCTGTTAATTGAGGTCAGGACCTGCAATTATGCTAATTGTGAGCCCCTTATCTTCACGCCATACCTATGTTTTCTGGTGTTCCTTTTGAAATCAATTGCTTTCCCAATTGTTCAGAGTGTGTATGATTGGATTTTGATTGGAGTTGAATGTCTGTTATCTCTGTAGGCCCCATGCTGTCTGCTTTGGGGAGCCTGAGGTGTAAGAACAGCCCCAAGCCAGAGTCTGTTTTAGTTGATTGTTCTTTCAGAGATGATGTGTAAAATGGAAATCCAGGCTGTGCAAAGGTTCCAGACAGCCAGCTCAGATCTCTGGGTTGGTTTGTTTGTTCTCCACATGGCTCATTCCAGATTCCATTTACTATTTAAAGTTTTGAGAAGTTGAGCGTTTTGTCCAGTTTAGATTATGGGGACTTTTGCTCAATTCTACATGGTAAAGATCCTGTATCCAGGGAATGGAGGAAGAGACTTCCCATTTTTCCCAGTCTGACCCCCAGGACCCTTACCTGTGGAGAGCCCTCAGTTTGCTGAGGCTGGAGAGGCTATATCTGTAATGATCTTTAGGGAAATCCTGCCCCTTTAAGTGCTGCCTGGCTGCCTTTTCTAATGCAGCAGTCCCTTCCCAGTTCCAATCCTCACATCTGCTGTGGATTGTCAGGAAGCCTCTCCCACAATGAATAGTCCAGGGAAAAGGATTGCAATGCGTGGCAAGTTAGCTTGTGCCAGACTGTGGTTCGACAGTGTGAGCTCAACATGTCACTGCTATAGCAACATCTGTATTGCTGTTTTCAGCACACAGTGACTGATAGTCAGGATATCAATCAGGAACAAACCATCACAACTGGTTCAGTCTAACAACCTGTTCCCTCTCTTTAATGTAGGACTCAGACTGCTGGGACAGTCACTTGAAATCCTGGCGGGAGTTTAGAACAATCAGAATGCTATTCTTTTTTTTTATTTTGAAGGTACATCTGCCCCAGTCCTTCTGCAGTCTCCAATCCTGGAACGAGTCACCGAGGGTTACAGTGCACTGTGATGAACACCGCTGTGACACACACTGATATTTACTGGTACCGCAAGCAACGAGGGTGTCAGAGGGAGTGATTTTGGAACATTATGTTTTTAATCAAACCCAATGGGGCCAAAGATTCTCTGAGTGATTCCACCCTTCCAGTGACCCCTTCAGTAACAGCTTCATTCTGACCATCACAATCGTACAGCCCAGTGACACTGGGGTCTATTACTGCTCAGGGAGAAAGTGAGGACTGCAGATACTGTAGATCTGAGCTGATAATGTGTTGCTGGAAAAGCAACACTTGGACTCCTCCATCGCCAGACCATAGCAACACGACAACTGGAGGAAGAGCGCCTCATCTTCCGCCTAGGAACCCTCCA
>NC_057718.1:3675157-3687680 GCF_004010195.1 Chiloscyllium plagiosum | reverse complement strand
ACCTACGGGGCAACATTTTCTTGCAGAGGGTGGTACGGGTATGGAATGAGCTGTCAGAGGAAGTGGTGGAGGCTGGTACAATTGCAACATTTAAGAGGCATTTGGATGGGTATATGAATAGTAAGGGTTTGGAGGGATATGGGCCGGGTGCTGGCAGGTGGGACTAGATTGGGTTGAGATATCTGGTCGGCATGGACGGGTTGGACCAAAGGGTTTGTTTCCATGCTGCACATCTCTATGACTCAATAATAACTTCGTGCCCAGTGAATGAACTGGAGATCAGTTTGTGATCAAGAAGATTGAGGTGGTGATGGAGTGTGATCTTGGGGATGGATTCACTGCGGGGAGGAAGCTGACCTCAGGTTCAATGTTGATGGTGGGAGAGGAAGGGCATTTACTTTTGTGACAATGGGAGGAGGATTTTGTCGGAAATGTGAAGCTTTATACTGGAAAATGAGTGATATTAATTCCATTCAAATTACAAGAGTGTCAGTGCGATCGGGCTGGGTGAGCAGAGTCAGGGAGGTGCTACATCTGCAGGGGAATCTCCTAGTGATTGGGAATGAACCAGAGAGCACAATGGGGTACACACATCTCTCTCCATTCCAGAGACAATTGGTTTGATCCAGGTTAAAGGGAACCACTCCACATCGAGCATGGGGCTAAGGGAGGGGTTTGCTCTTCTTGAGCTCCCACAGCTGAGATTGGGATTGCAGCTGAGATGTTGTTATTATTCTACATCACACTCCATCGATCCATGGCACCTGACTAGGGAAGTGTGATCAAAATATTCTGGGAGTTCCCAACACAATTAGCTGGAGCTTCGTGTTGATTGTTGCTGCGAGTCTGGCTTCAGACCCCATCCTGGCTCAGGTTGTTCCTGGGGCTTTCTCTACTACTTGTCCCATTGTCGGGGAGTGAGCAGCCAATAGCAGATCAGATGTAATGCAGAGAGATTAGATTAGATTACTTACAGTGTGGAAACAGGCCCTTCGGCCCAACAAGTCCACACCGACCCGCCGAAGCGTAACCCACCCATACCCCTACATTTACCCCTTTACCTAACACTACGGGCAATTTAGCATGGCCAATTCACCTGACTTGCACATCTTTGGAGTGTGGGAGGAAACCGGAGCACCCGGAGGAAACCCACGCAGACACGGGGAGAACGTGCAAACTCCACACAGTCAGTCGCCTGAGGCGGGAATTGAACCCGGGTCTCTGGCGCTGCGAGGCAGCAGTGCTAACCACTGTGCCACCGTGCCGCCCACTAATGTGAGGATACTCAGATTGGATGGAGAAATAAGGGCAGTGGAAACAATTTTATATAAAAGTGCAATTCTAACAGGTATGCAGGAGCAGTCAGAGCTGGATGTATACTTTTTTTTTCAAAGAAATGTCATGAAATATGAAAGATAACATCAGAGCCACCCTTTCAAGTTCTGTTGCAAAAAGAAAACACTGAACAGAAACCCATATTAGGATGACAGTAAAGTGCATGAACTATGAGAAGCTGGAATGTGGAACTCTTTTGATATTTAAGGAGAGCAGCTGAAGCAAAATTGTCAAGCTGATGAAAAAGCAGCAAAAATAATCCCTCTCTTTTGATAAAAAGAAAATAAATCTTCCAGCAGGACCAGCTGCACAATTTCTGCCTCTTGGTCAGTAAAAGACAAGGGAAATGCTGATAAAATCTCTGCATGAACTCTTTGCAAAGTTGAAGTTTCCAATGTGAGGATTTGGAACAATTACCCATTGGATTCTGAATTATGGTCAGAAGATCTCCCATCAATGTTTCACTTTCTGGAATCAGCCTCATTGACAAGAATTTGTAGGAACTCTGAGAATTTAACACATTCTACCTTCTGATAGGATTTCCTTGCCCCACTGGGATGGTCTTTCTTTCAGGCATTTTTTTAACAATATCCCAAATTATTTCTGCAGAGCTGTGTTGCCTTGTCTGTGAATGAATGAATGTCTGAGATTAAAGGTTTAATCTCAAGTAGAAATGTAGTTGCTAACCACAATTTCTACCTGTTTGAAGAATCAGTCTCGCTGATAATAAGTAAGATATTTTTCAAGTCTTTAATGAGCCTGCAGTTTTTTTTAAACTTTAAATCAGACAACAGAACAGCAACAAATTGGCTGTATTGTTGATTCAGTAATACATTTACTATGACTTGTCGTTAATTGGGGCTTGATTACTACAGCACTTCCCCCATTAGAGTCTAAACACCGTGATGTGAGTCTGTGGACAACAGAACAGCAACAAATTGGCTGTATTGTTGATTCAGTAACGCATTTACTATGACTTGTCGTTAATTGGGGCTTGATTACTACAGCACTTCCCCCATTAGAGTCTAAACATTGTGATGTGAGTCTGTGGTTTCTGTATGATTTTAATATGATTTATTTTGGAATTTAGATTTTGAATGAGGAGCATGTAATTTTTGGTTTGTGTGTGTGTGGGGATTTAAAGTTTAAAATGGAATATTTCTGGAGTTCGAGAGTCCTAGAGTCATTGACTCACTCACCATGGAAACAGATCCTTTGGTCCACCCAGAACAGATGTCCTAATCTGACAGTTTTTTGGAGTGCAAATGTGTTTGCATTCAAAGAGATTTTATGAGTTGACAAAGTAAATGTTGAAATCATTCCAGTCAATGGAATTAGATTGTTTTTTTGTTTGGAAGAAAGATGTATTGCTTGGAAAGCCTTATAGTTTCAATTCACAGGGTCCTGGTGGGAGTTAGATGTATAAACCAGTTTCCCCTGTGAAAGTTGATAGTTTCAGACTATTAAGGAAAAGGCGACCTCAGTATGAGTAGTTTAATTTTAATAATTCCAAACCCGAACTAATTATTTGGCCTCTTAGAAGGTTTATTTGAAGCTGAGAATTTCTGTTTCATTGTTGAAACCAAATCTGCAGCATTGTGTGTTTGTTTCTCAGTGATAGATCAGCACATTTTATGCAAAATAAAACTCAGTCCAGGTTTCAGTCTGGGATTGGACTTGTTGGAACATAATGATATTTCTTGGAGTGACTGTCAGATCCTATTGCTGGAGCTGAAGACACTGTCCAACCCCTGTAGTACTCTCCAGATATAGCAGCTCAAAAGCAAAACAATGGACATGCATTCTCCATGGAATGGCCATAACCACACAGTAGACACAGCTTGGATAACCTCCACTGGCCACTGCCTGCACCTATCAATGGCTGCCTTGTCCAGGTCCAAGATCAACTAGGCAAAACTGAGGACTGCAAATTCTGGAAACCAGACTTTAGATCAGAGTGGTGCTGGAAAAGCACAGCAGGTCAGACAGCATCTGAGGAGCAGAAAAATCGACATTTCAGGCAAAAGCCCTTAATCAGGAATAGAGGGCTTTTGCCTGAAACATCCTTTCCATTCCTGATTAAGGGCTTTTGCCCGAAATGTTGATTTTCCTGCTCCTCAGATGCTGCCTGACCCGCTGTGCTTTTCCAGGTCTAAGGTCAGATAAACTGGGAGATCCTCTGTTCTGCCCATCATGAGAGCCAATATATCCTGGGCTTGAGGGGGATGGTGGGTTTGGGTGAGACAGGAGCTTTGGGAACTGGTGCAAAATGTGTGGTCTAACAAGTTGGGTTCTAGCTCTCTGAGCAGCTCCCTGATTCAGGGTGATACAGAGTCAGTGAGTAATTAGGAGATCCCCAGTCCCAGTGAATACTAAGGGGCACTGTGTACATGGCAGTGGGAGGGTTGTGAGGAATCATGTTCAGGGAAAGGTGTTCATCCAAGGAAAGCAGTGAGCAGGCTAGGTAAGGTTTTGAGAGAGCTTCCTAGAAGATGCTGCCATATCTGAACAATAAGTGGGTCACCAGAGATCATCGACCATAAAACATTGAACAGTACAACACAGGAACGGACCCTTCAGCCCACAATGTTGTGCTGTATGTGACACCAAATGAAACTATTCCCTTCTGCCTGCCCATGGTTCATATCCATCCATACCTTGCACATTCATGTGCTTATCTAAAAGTCCCTTAAATGCCCTTATTGTGACTGCCTCAACCACCATCTCTGGAGTGGGTTCCAGACTCTACAGCTATCTGTGTAAAAAACGTTCCTCTCACATCTCCTTTGAACTTTCTCCCTCTCACTTTAGCTACATGTCCCCTCATATTACACATTTCAACTCTGGGAAAAATATTCTGTGTGTCAACCCTATCTATGCATCTCATAATTTTATAGATTTTTATCACGTCTCCCCTCAGCCTTCACCACTCAAGTGAAAACAATCTGAGTTTTTCTAGCTTCTCCTTATAGCTTATACTCTCTAATCTAGGCAGCATCATGTAAACTGTTCTGCACCCTCTCCAAAGTCTCCACATCCTTCCTATTACATAGCAACCAAAATTTAATACAGTAATCTGTGTGACCAAGCCAAAGTTGTATAAAGCTGCAATGTGACATGATTCTTGCACTCAATTCCTGACCAATAAAGGCCTTCTTTTCCATCCTAGATACTTGTGTGGCCACTTTCAGGGAGCTATGAACTTGAACCGCAAGATCATTCCGTACATTCATCCCATTCTGTCCTCCAATTAATTGTATTCTTCTCCTTAACATTTGGTCGCACAAAGTGCAGGACCTCACACTTACCCAGATGAAACTCCATCTGCCATTTTTCCATCCATACCTGAAACTGATCTCTAACCTACTCTATCCTTTGACAACCTTCTACATTGTCCACAACTCCACTAATCTTTGTGTCACCTGCAAAATTACTAAACCACCCAACTACATTTTCATTCACATCATTTATAAATATTGCAAGCATCAATGGTTCCAATATGGATTTCTGCAGAACACCACTAGTCACAGATCTCCTGCCAGAAAAACACCCTTCCATCTCTACTCTCTGCCTTCTGTGGGCAAGCCAGTTCTGAATCCACACGGCCAAATCACCATGGATTGCATGAATTTTACCATGAGGGATGTTGGCAAAAACCTTACTAAAATCTATGTAAACAATATCCACTGTTCTACCGTCATTGATCACTTTCATCAATTCCTGAAAAATTCAGTCAAGTTCATAATACAAGACCTGTCCTGCACAAAGCCATGCTGACATGCTTTCCAAATGTGCATAATTCCTATCCCAAAGAATCCTCTCCAATAATTTCCCAACTACCAATATGAGACTCACTGATCTATACTTTCCTGAATTATCTGTTACCCTTCTTGAAAAGAGGAACAACATTAGCTACGCATCAGTCTTGTGGGACCACTCCTGTGGCTAGCGAGGATATAAATATCTTGATCACTGGCCCAGCAATCTCCTGTTTTGCCTCTCTCAAGAGCCTGGGTTAGATACCATTGGACCCTGGAGACTTATCCACCTTAATGCTCTTCAAGAGATCCAACACCACTTCTTACTTGGTCTCAAAATTCCTGAGCATATTACTACGTTTCACATTTATTTCTCTATCCTCCATATCCCTCTCCTGGGTGAATATGGATGCAAAGTATTCATTCAGGATCTCACCCACATCCTCTCTCCCAAATACAATTTCTTTTTTTAACTTTCAGCAGCTCTACTTTGTCCAAAGTTATCCTCTTGTTTTTGGTGTATTTTTAGAATGCCTTGTGATTCTCTTTAACCCTATTTGCCAAAGTCATTTCATGGCCTCTCATTGCTCTCCGAATTCCTGTTTGATTAGTTTCTTGGTTTCCTTCTATTTGTCATGTGCCTGTCCATGTTTAGCTTCCTAAACCTTATATATGCTTTTTTTCCCCTTTTGATTCAATTCCGAACCTCCCTTGTTATCCCTTACCTTACCACCCTTGTCCTTCCTCCTTCCTGGAACCTGCCAGTCCTGAACTCTCAGCAGCAGTTCTTTAAACGATTTCCACATGTCAATCGTGGCCTTGCCACATAACAGCTCCTCCCAATTAAAACTCCCTGGCTCCTACCTAATACCGACATAATTTGCCTTTTCCCAATTTAGTACCTTCCTGCAAGGTCCTGACTTACCTTTGCTTTTAGCTATCTTAAAATTAAGAGGGTTGTGATCACTGTTTCTATAATGCTCTCCCACTGAAGGGTCAGTCACTTGGCCAGGCTCATTCGCTAATACAAGGTCCAGTATGACCATTCCTCCAGTTGGACAATCCACTAACTGTTTCAATAAACCATCTTGGATGCACTTAACACACTATGCCCCATCTAAGCCTTTTGCTCTGAGGGAGTCCCAGTCAATATTGGGGAAGTTAAAGTCACCCACTATGAGAATTCTGTTTTTATTGCATCTTTCCATAATCTGCCTTAATATTGTTCCTTAATGTCTCTGTGACTGTAGGGTGGGAGATAGCTATAGTATAATTTTATCAGAGTAATTGCATCCATCTTACTTTTGCGCTCGAACCATAATGCCTCAGTATCCCACCAGATGAGCTGGAATCAGGGAGAAGGGAATGGGACACGTGAGGAGCATAGAACGTCTGGTGGGGACAGGGAGTGGGGAGAGCCTGAGGCTAGGAGCTATAATCAGGAGCTGTCTTTATTCAGGAAACGTCACTCTACACTCTGACCCTGCTATTTCTCTTCAAAGTATATTCTAGCATTAATACTCATAGTAATGAGAACTAATAGTTATTTAACATGAAAATGTGTCAATTATTTAATTACTTTGCACCAACTCCATTGGTTCAATCTTAAACCAGTTCCCGATTTAATGCTGTACTTGTTCCCCCTGAACTGCCTGTTTGAACAACTGGCAGCACATTGTAACCTGGAGAGTTGATTCTGAAATTCTTGGTATTCATCCCCTAAATGTGCAAATCCTCCAGTCCTTCTCCAGTCTCCACTTCTGGAATGTGTCACCGATGGTCACACTGCCCGGTTACAGTATACCCTGAGGAATGCTGCAGTGACACACACTGATGTTCACTGGCACTGGGGCAGACCAGGAAATGACACGGAGTGGATTTTAATGTATAACGTGAAGAACATCACACAATGGAGCCCAGGATTCTCAGAGCGATTCCAGCGTTCCAGAGACAACTCTCGTAACAGCTTCATTCTGACCATCGTAAACATCCAGCCCAGTGACGTTTGGGTCTATTACTGTAAAGTGTGAGGCTGGATTGTTGGGAGAGGCAGCCAGCTCATTGTAAATGGTGAGTAGAGTTTACATCAATATCTCTTCCAGTAATAACCTTGTGCCCAGTGGATGGTTTGGAGATCAGTTGATAATCAAGAAGATTGAGGAGGTGGTGGAGAGTGATCTCAGGGATGTGGAGAGGAAACTGAGCTCACGTTCGGTCATTACCCAAAGTTGCCCTCTCTGGGTTTAGACTCGGGGGTATCTTTGGGGGTTAGTATAATGTGGCTGTTTACTGAGCTGAAGAGACTGTTTTATCTTCACTGTGTCGTCATGTTGGACATACATTTGGAGAGAGTGGATACAACCTTGGGATGATTGAAGGAGGTGGAAAGACAGTGAAGTGATGGGGGAGATGGAAATGTTGACTAGGTTTCTGAGGGCGAAATGATGATGGCGAGGTGTTCGCGACTGGTGCCCTGGGGACAGCACAGAGATGATCAGAGTCTGGAGGAGAGACCACTGGTGCTGGGAGGAAGCTGATGATGTGAGCAGTCAGAGAGGCACCCTGAGATAGCAGTGCCAGGAAGCTGCAATATGTGCCTGAGACTTTCCAACAGAAAGTGGACTCAATGTTTCTCAAAGGATTGGAGAGCTGAGAGAGTAAGTGGAGGGAGAAACAGTGAGATGCACAGTCACACCGAGATCAGGACTCTGTGTGATGCTGCTAATTGGTCTGGGAAGGAGCATTGTTGATGTAAGGGGCTCCTTGCTCACATTTCCCTCTTACAATGAATTGGCTATTTGGATCCATTTTCTGATTGTTCATTGAGTTTGGGTAAGGAGCAGTTGTTTCAATATGATTCATTAGTGACTTTGATAAAGAAAGTTTCCATCTGTGATAATGGAGGATGGTTCACTGGGACCAGAGGGCATGCAGAGTACACAGACTTTCAGTTTGATTACAGTTTTTTTTGGAGGGGGGACATGGAGGGGGTGAAATGACTCCACAGATGCCAGGATACCATCACCAAGTTATCCTTTATTTACATGTGGGAAGTCCTTGACACTGATCGAGCTCCCTCAGAGCCAGCTCTTAGAGTGAAAAGAAACTTTGATATTCTTATTTCTATCTGTCAGCCAGTGCTCCCTGATTGAACCAGAATAATAGCCCCAATCTGAGAATTCATATTCTCTGAGATCCACCTGGCTGACCTCAATCCAAACACGACAGTGGGGGCATAGATCACAGAACAGAATGCAAAACATGGAACAGTACAGCTCAGGTCTGTCTCTGACTTCTTTCCTTCCTTGACATCTGATTCCACTTTTCGGGACAGTCTGGCCACAAATCTCCACAATGAACCCACTGACTCCTGCAGCTAACCCACTATACTTCCTTTCACTCTGTTTCCTGCAAAGACTCCATTCCACTCTCCCACTCCATTGATTATGTTCCAATGAGGCCAACTTTGACAAGGGAGTCTCTGAAATCTCCACTTTCCTCCTCATCCGAGGATGCCCCAGCACCGTTGTTGACAGGGTCCTCAACTGGGTTTAGCTTATCTCCTGCACTTACGTCCTCACTCCTTCTCTTTCCTCCTACAACAGCGATAGGGTTTCCCCCGTCTTTACCTACCGTCCCACCAGCATCCACATCCAGAAGGTCAGTTACCATTTCCACCACCTCCAATGAGATGCCACCACCAGACACAGATTCCCCTCCCCTTCCTTTTCCACCTTACATGGGGACTGTTTCCTAAGGACACCCAGGCCCACTCTTCTTTCACTCCCAACACCCTCACATCCCCAGGTATCTTCCCTTGCAACCACCAAAGGTGTAAAACGTGCCATTTTACCTTCTCTCTCCTCAGTATCCAAGGGCCCAAACATACCTTCCAGGTGAAGCAGCACTTTACCTGCACATTCCACAATCTAGTCTACTGCACTCGCTGCTTACAATGTGTTCCCTTCTACACTGGGGAAATAAAGCGTAAACTGGGTGACCCCTTCACAGAACATCCACGTTTTTCCCACAAGAGAGTCCCTGAGCTTTCAGTTTCCCATGACTTTAATACACCACTGTGTTCCCTGGACAAAATCTATCTCAGGCTTGCTGCAGTACGACAGTGAAGCTCAGCACAGGCTGGAAGACCAACACCCATTTTCCACTTGGGGACCCTACAGCCCTCTGGGCTTAATTTTGAATTCAATTTTTTTCCGGCTTGAACTCGCCCATGCCCTAGTCCAATACTACACAAACCAGACTGTGTTATCAGATAGTCTGTCATTACACACTACCTATTGTTGGTCACTAACAGGCTCTATTAACAGCTAGTCATCCACCCAGCCAGTTCATTGCCCACTCAATGTCTGTGGAACTGTTTTTCTCCCTGTTGGGGCTCTGTCCTCACCTATTAACTACTCCTTACTTCATTCCCCCACCCTACCTAGTGCATAAAAACACACTACCATCAGGCTTGAGGAAGTTTCACGGGAACCAGAATGTTTCTCTTCACAGCAAGCTATGGACGTATACCACAAAATTGCTCTGTGTACCAATGCTCCAACCATTTACTTTATCCTTTCCAATTGTATTTGACCTCCCAAGATGCATCACCTCACACTTTCCAGATTAAACTCTATCTGCCATTTCTCTGCTGATATTTCCAACTGACCCACATTCTACTACATCCTTTGGCAACATTCCTCACTATATACAACTCCACACATTGTCATATCATCTGTAAATTTACCAATGAGTCCACCTATATTTTCATATCATTTATATATATATTAAAACAAAGGAAAACACCCCTCCTCAGCTCCCCTCTGTCTTCTATGACCAAGCCAATTTTGTATTCAACTGCCCAACTGACCATGGATCCAATGTGATTTTATCATCTGGACCAGCCGACCACGAGGGGCCATGTCAAACGATTTAGTTATATCGATGTCGACACCATCCACTGTCCTACTCTCAAGAACATCCACTGTCCTGGCCTGGTGCAGACTCTTTGTGTTATTCTCACCACTTGCCTTCCCATTTATTTTTGTGCCATCCGCAAACTTTGCTGCAGTTGATTCACTTTCCTCATCTAGTCATTATTATCGATTGTCAAAAATTGTGGCCCAGCACAGAGCCCTGGAGCACTTCACATATTGCAGGTTGTTACCTTGAAAATGCCCCCTTTATCCCAACTGTCTATCATTGTTTAGTTTGCCAATCCTCAATCTATACTACCTCCCATGCCAAGGACTCTCATTTTATTAAATAGCATTATAGCCATTTGTCCAATGTGGCAGCAGAGTAAGACAGGGGCTGAAGCCAGACTGGCAGCAGAGTGAGTCCTAGATGGAGGCCAGCGTGTGGAGGCAGCTGGCGGGCAGGGACTCATGTTGGAAAAGGAGCAGGACGCAAGTACTTCATAGTTACTTTTTCTTATCAGTTTGTACTTTTTAAACTCTCTTACCATGCTAACCTACATTGATGTTACTCTGTGATAACACTTAAAGTATGTGTACCTGGGTAATGAGTACCTAAGATGGCGCTGAGAGGCAGCATTACAAACTTGTCACTGCACTCTATTGAGTGTGTGTGACAGTCAAAGCTATTCTATTCTATTAACGTGTGGTACCTCATCAAAAGTGTTTTGCAATTTTAAATACGTTACATCACCTGCACCCCTTTATCTAACCTGATTCTTACCTCATCAAAGAATTCCATTAAATCTGTCCAGCATTATTTATCCTTCATTACACCATCCTGACACTGCTGGATCATATTTACATTTCAAAATGTTCTGTCCATGCCATCATCACCATCACTTTCACCACTATCACCATCACCATTATTATTATTATTATTATTATTATGATTATTAGCATTATTACTGTTGATGTTGCTGGAGAATCGCTGCCTTCTTGAGTCACTGCAGTCCATGTGCTGTAGGTAGATCCATAATGCCTTCAGGGAGTGAATTCCAGGTTTTGACTCAGTGACACTGAAGGAAGAGCAACATATTTCCAAGTCAGAATGAGGAGTGCTTGGAGGGGATGGTGTTCCCATGTATCTGTTGCCCTTGCCCCTCTAGATGGAAGTGAATGTGGGTTTTGATCGTGCTGCAGAAGAAATTCATGTGTCCAAAATATTGATGAGATTCTGACGAGAGTAAAGAAGTACTGTTTTGTGCACTGTTTATTTAATTACTTCTATTTCTGTCGATGCACTTTCTTTGATCTGAATCAGTCACAGATGCAGCTTAATGGTTTAGTGTAACAACCTGTTCTTTCTGTTCAGTTCAAAACTCCTACCACCCCATCAGATCCTTTCAATTCAGCAGCGTTGACATTCTAGTCTTGTGTAAATAAACTTATTGTTATCTTTTTTCTTTAAAGATATCACCAGTCCAATCCTTCTTCCGTGTCCGATCCTGGAACATGTCACTGAGGGTCACACTGCCCAGTTATAGTGCACCATGAGGAACACCGCACCGGGGCAGACAAGAGAATAACACAGAGTGGATTTTAATGTATAACGGGAGGAACATTACACAATGGAGCTCAGGATTTACTGGGCGATTCCAGCTTTCTAGAGACAGCTCCTGTAACAGATTCATTCTGACCATCACAAACATGCAGCCCAATGACACTGGCGTCTATTACTGCAGAGTCTACGGGAGAGGAAGCGTTATCATTGTAAACAGGAAGTAGAGTTTCCATGACACTGCTCCAGCAATGACCTCTCACGTGTGAATGAATTAGAGATCAGTTTGTTATCAAGTAGATTGGGGAGGTGATGGAGAGTGATCTCGGGGATGGATTCTCTATGGGGAGGAAGCTGAGCTCAGGTGCAGAAATTTATTTAATTGTTTTGTGAAATGTGGGTGTCACTGGCTGGGCCAGCATTTATTGCCTCTCCTTAATTGCCCTTGAGAAGGTGTTGCTGAGCTGCCTTCTTGAAGCACTGCAGTGACCCATTGGTTGTCATTCCTGGATATAGGTCAGGCATCTACACAATCTATCAAGACTCTGCTAAATGGTTCTTCAAAAACTGTGATTGGAATTAAAGGTGAAGCTTTAATTGAGGGTTGGGGATTCCCCAAGTCATGACGTGGACCATCCTGTCTGGTTAAAATTTAACATAAGACCATAAGACATAGGAGCGGAAGTAAGGCCATTCGGCCTATCGAGTCCACTCCGCCATTCAATCATGGCTGATGGGCATTTCAACTCCACTTACCCGCATTCTCCCCGTAGCCCTTAATTCCTTGTGACATCAAGAATTTATCAATTTCTGCCTTGAAGACATTTAGCGTCCCAGCCTCCACTGCACTCTGTGGCAATGAATTCCACAGGCCCACCATTCTCTGGCTGAAGAAATATCTCCGCATTTCTGTTCTGAATTTACCCCCTCCAATTCTAAGGCTGTGTCCA
>NC_057718.1:3659263-3671886 GCF_004010195.1 Chiloscyllium plagiosum | reverse complement strand
CTTGAGGACCTGTATTTCAATTTCCTTCCTAGTGCTCGATAATCCCCAAACAGGTCCTCCACCCTAGCTTTGCCTATGTTGTTAGTCCCAACGTGGACCACAACAACTGGATCCTCCCCCTCCCGCGCCAATATCCTTTCAAGCCGGTCAGAGATGTCCCGCACCCTGGCACCGGGTAGGCAACACACCGGGAAGGCCCCTCTTGAATGGCCTTCTGCACCATGGTGCCATGGTCAGCTGGCTCATCCTGTCCAGAGCCCTTTTCCTCAACTGTACAGGGAGCAAGAATCTTATACCTGTTGGACAAGGTCAAGGGATGAGGCTCCTGCACTCAGGATCCCCCTACCTGCCTCACTTACAGTCACACTCTGATGTCCCTGATCACTAACTGGATGTGAATTACTTAATCTCCCAGGTGTGACTGCCTCCTGAAACAAAGTGTCCAGGTAACTCTCCCCCTCCCGGATGTGCCGCAGTGTTTGAAGCTCAGATTCTAGATCATCAACTCTGATCCAGAGTTCTTCCAGCAACCAACACTTGCTGCAGATGTGGTCACTGCCGTTCACAATGGGATCAGCCAGCTCCTACATCATACAGCTACAGCACACTACCTGACTAGCCATCTCTGCTTAGTTAATTACTTTATTACTTTGTACAGGTTTGAGTTATAATACTTCCTGATACCTCTCTGCTATAGTCTTTTATAAAAAAAAACAATTAATAGATAAACAGTACTTAGTAAGGGGGTTAGAGGAGGAGGGCAGGTGGGAGACACTACAGTTGTAGAGACTCGGGTTTAGCCGCCTTCCTGATTTATATACTCACTGCTTTCCTTCCTGGCTGGCCCTCTGGTCGTCGTCACTTCCCCCTGCTGCTCCCACTCTTTCCGTGAAGAGAAAGAAAACACCGCTGCTCGCTACCGGTAAGTAATTTTACCTTAGCTGTAGCCTTCCAGGTTCATTTAAACTCAGCTGCTGCTTGCACTCAAAAATCTTTATACAAACATCTTTATACAATTCTCACCAACAAAAGTGTTTTAGGACTTTAGATTTTGTGTTCCCAATCTACAAATGATCTGCCACTTGGACTTCATGAACTAATTTGTGAAGTTTCATTCTGCTCCTCAGGTGGAGGGACCACCTGATGGACCATTGTCCATTTCACATCACCTGGTTTTTGGGGCAGACTCTCTTTCCTCATTAATACTTTCACTTCCAAGCAATAACACCTAGGGATTGTTTCTGATTTCATTTCATAGCTTCATACAGCATGGAAACCAACTCATACTAAACATAAATTCAAACACAACTAATCCCACCTGTCTGGTCCTGATCCATATCCCTCCAAACCTTTCCTATTCATATATTTATCTAAAAGCCTTTAAATCTTGAAACTGTACCCACGTCCACCACTTTTATTCATTCCATGCACGATCTTCCCTCTGTGTAAAAAAAATGCACCTCATGTCTTTTTCAAACATTCTCCTCTCATCCTGAAAATAGTCCCTGTAGTCTTGATTTTCCACATCCTAGGGAAAAGACATCTAACATGGGCCCTATCTGTTCTGCTCATAATTTTATAAAGCTCTAAAAGGTTACCTCTCAATCTCGTACTCCAGTGAAGAAAAGTCTCAACCTATCCAGTCTTTTTTTAAAATTCAGACATTCCATACCCGCTTACATCCTGGTAAATCTCTTCTGAACCCTCTCCAGCTTAATGATATCATTTCTTTCACATTGCGACCAGAAGTGGGCAGAATACTCCAGAAGAGGATTCACCAATGTTCTGTACAACCTCAACATGACATCCCAATTCCTGTACATAAAAGATTGAGCAATGAGGAGGAGGCTGTTTTATAAAACTTTCTCAATTCTGAATCCACTTGTTGCGTTTTTGTTAAAGATATCTTCTGAACATTCTCTTTGTCTTTATTTTTTGCATTTTCAAACATTGATTTTGAAAACTGAAATTGCAAAACAACTCCCTTTTTAACATATTCCTTTTGACATAGTTCTAACTTTATGAATCTGAGATCTAGTCACAATATCATCAGGAAGCAATGGAACATGTTCCTTCTGGAACATTTCAGTCTAATTTCACCTCCACTGGATGTTGAACCATCCTCAGTGAGAGTAATATTCTTGAACCTGCCTGGTCATTCCTCAAAATATTCTTCAATTCCTTCAATCGGAATTTTTGCACTCCTCCCATTACAACCTCTCCATTGACCAAGTCACTGTTTAACCCAGCTCTGTGGAATGAGATCAAGAAGAGAGTGAGGTGATGGAGAGTGATCTTGGTGATGGATTCACTGTGGAGAGGAAGCTGAGCTCAGGTGCAGTAATTTATTTAATTGTTTTGTGAGATGTGGATGACACTGGCTGAGCCAGCATTTATTGCCCATTCTTAATTGCCCTTGAGAAGGTGGCGATGAGCTGCATTCCTGAACCACTGCAGTGACCCATTGGTTGCCATTTTTGGATATCTTCTTGAACCACTGGCCCATCTGGTAAAAATTTAACATCTTGGCCTCTTGATTTGAACTCAAAGAAATAACTCCCCTTTTGTGATTAAATTCTCAGAACCTCAAGTGTTCCAAATACGGACAATGTTTCTTTCCAATGATCTTTGGGGTTCTTTATTTCTTTGAGGTGACTCTAAGGAAAGATGTGCTGGCCTTGAAGGTGGGTCCAGAGATTTACAAGAATGATCCCAAGGATGAAGAGCTCGTCATATGAGGAATGGTTGAGGACTCCAGGTCTGTAATCGATCAACTTTGGAAGGATATGGGAGGGTACACAGAACCTGATTGACATTTACAGGATACTTAGTGGTCTGGATAGAATGGACATGGAGAAGATGATTACCCTAGTAGGAGAGATTAAAACCTGAGGGCACAGCCTCAGAATGGACAGGCAGCCCTTCAGAACTGAGATGTGGAGGAACTTGTCTTTATCTAAGTGAATAATTTGTCTGTCCAGCAGTTCTTCTCTCTCTTAGGGCTCCATCTCCAACTATCACTTTCTCCCTACCTCTTCTCCCCATCCCACAATCTGCACAAAAATGGGCACTTTTCCAACTACTCTCAGTTCTGAAAGAGGATCACTCGACCTGAAACGTTAACTTTGATTTCTCTCCACATACGCTGCCAGATCTACTGAGCTTTTCCACCATTTCTGTTTTTGTTAGGAATTTGTTTAATGTGTTCAAGAAAGGTTTCTTTATCAATATGTAGATTAACCCACTGGAAAATACTCAAAACATGACTTTCTCTTGGGAAATATGACAGGACAAGTGTCTGAAGTGCTAGTGGAGGACCGTTTGGGATAAGTGATCATAACTGTATTAGCTGAAGAATAGTTAGGGAAAAGGATAAGCTTAGTCTAAAAGTTAATATAAGAAATTGGAGTGTGATCAATGGTGACAGTCGAGGAAGGTATTGGGGTATGTTGTGTCCAGGCAAAGGCATCACTGGCAAGTGGGAAACTATCAAAAATACGATAATGAGAGTTCAGAGACAATATATTCCTGTTAGAGTGGAAGGTAAGGTTGGTAGGTTAGGGAACGCTGGATGACTTGAGATGTTGAGGCTCTGGTCAAGAAAATGAAGGAAACATATGTCAGGTATAAATAACTGGGACCGTGTGAGTCTCTTGAAGAGTGTAAGGGGAGTAGGGGGATACTTAAGAGGGAAGTCAGGAAAGCAACAAGGGAAAATGAGACAGCTTTAGTAAATGTGGTTCAGGATAATCCAATGATACTCTACAAGTGCATGAAGAGCAAAAGGACAATGAGAAAGAGAGTAGGGCTCCTTAAAGATCAACAGGGTTTGTTTGCAATACCCACGGTTGTGGGTACAGTGTTGGAAAAGGTTATAAGAGATAGTATGTATCATCATCTAGAGAGAATAAATTGATTAGGAATAATCAACATGTTGTTGTGGTTCTGTTCGCCGAGCTAGAAGTTTTTGTTGCAAACGTTTCGTCCCCTGGCTAGGCGACATCATCAGTGCTTGGGAGCCTCCTGCGAAGCGCTTCTTTGATGTTTCCTCCGGTGTTTATAGTGGTCTGTCCCTTCCGCTTCCGGTTGTCAGTTTCAGCTGTCCGCTGTAGTGGTTGGTATATTGGGTCCAGGTCGATGTGTTTGTTGATGGAGTTTGTGGATGAATGCCATGCCTCTAGGAATTCCCTGGCTGTTTTCTGTCTGGCTTGCCCTATGATAGTAGTGTTGTTCCAGTCGAATTCATGTTGCTTGTTGTCTGCGTGTGTGGTTACTAAGGATAGCTGGTCGTGTCGTTTCATGGCTAGTTGATGTTCATGTATGCGGATTGTTAGCTGTCTTCCTGTTTGTCCTATATAGTGTTTTGTGCAGTCCTTGCATGGTATTTTGTACACTACATTAGTTTTGCTCATGTTGGGTATCGGGTCCAACATGGTTTTGTGAAGGGTAGGTCGTGCTTCATAAACCTTATTGAGTTCTTTGACATGGTGACCAAACAGGTGGATGAGGGTAAAGCGGTTGATGTGGTGTATATGGATTTCGGTATGGCGTTTGATAAGGATCCCCACAATAGGCTCTTGCACAAAATGCATAGGCATGAGATTGAGGCTGATTTAGTGATTTGGAACAGAAATAAGACAGAGGGCGGTGGTTGATGGGAAATGTTCATCTTGGAGTTCAGTTACTAGTGGTGTATGGCAAGGATCTGTTTTGGTGTCACTGCTGTTTATCATTTTTGTAAATGGCCTGGGAGAGGATGCAGAAGGATGGGTTAGTAAATTTACAGATGACACTAAGGTCAGTAGAGTTGTGGATATTGCCGAAGGATATTGTAGGTTGCAGAGGGACATAGGTGAGTTGAAGAGCTGAGCTGAGAGGTGACAAATGGAGTTTATTGTGGAAAAGTGTGAGGTGATTCACTTTGGAAGGAGCAACAGGAATAAAGAGTACTGGACTAATGGTAAGATTCTTGGTCATGTCGATGGGAGATCTCGGTGTTCATGTACATAGATCCCTGAAAGTTGTTTCCTAGTTTGATTATGGTTGTTAAGAAGGCATATGGTGTGTTAGCTTTTATTCAGAGAGGGATTTAGTTTTGGAGCCATGAGCTGTACAAAATTCTGATGCAGCCACACTTGGAATATTGAGTACAATTCTGGTCACCACATTATAGGAAGGATGTGGAAGCTTTGGAAAGGGTTCAGAGGAGATTTACTAATGTGTTGCCTGGTGTGGAGGGAAGATCTTACAAGGAAATGCTGAGGGACTTGAGGCTATTTTTGTTTTAGAGTATGTTGAGAAGTGACTTAATTGATACATTCAAGATAATCAGAAGGTTAGATAAGCTGACAGTGAGAGCCTTTTGCCTCAGATGGTGATGGCTAGCATGAGGGGACAGAGCTTTAAATTGAGGGGTGATAGATATAGGACAAATGTCAGAGTTAGTTTCTTTACTCAGAGACTAGTAAGGGCATGGAATACCCTGCCTGCCACAGAAGTAGACTCACCAACTTTACGAGCATTTAAATGATCACTGAATAAACATATGGATGAAAATGGAATAGTGTAGGTTAGGTCGGCTTCAGATTAGTTTCACAGGTCACTGCAACATTGAGGGCTGAAGCACCTGTACAGCGCTATTATGTTTTCTGTTCTATGTTCTAATGAGTGAAGTGCTTTCAAAGTGTGATCACTTTCATCAGACAGAGAGGAACTAATTTAAACTTAGCAAGGTCACTGGGAGAATAATGCTGCTTCAGAATATAGGAACATTAGAAATATGAGCGAGTGTAAAGCCAACAACATCTCCAAGCTGCTCCACCATTCAAACAATCCTGGCGGATCATTTGTCCAAATTCCATCTTCTCCACTGTCCCTCATATCGCGGAAATTTTCAGAGAGACCGGGGGGGTCTGTCCATTTCAGCTTGAAGTGATCTCAATGATGGGACATTGTAAATTCTTTTGCCGAGAGAATTCCACAGATTAACAACCCTTTGTGGAAAGAAATTTCTTCCAAAAAATATCATCTGTCCAGTTCAGTTTGACATCTCATTGAGAAGCCTGTCCTGCTGACAGTGCTGCACTGCCTTTGTACTGCACTGAGGGAGCAGCCTGGATGGTACGATCACATCTCAGGACTCGGCTTGCAATCTTAAGTCTCAGAAACAAATGTTTTTCCACTGAGCCGACTTTAATGAATGAGGGAGGCTGCTAACACGGATCTGGTTCCAGGGAGGGAGATCCCTTTTGCCCATAAGTAGTAAATATTGTTAGAGTGTGAAATAATTCTAAATAAGCCATCACTGTGTCCATGTTATAGATCACAGATTTTAAACATTTCTCTTTTTCCTGTTAGCCATTGCAGCAATGGGATCGCTCTATTTACAGTGAGCTTCGCATTTTCTCCATCTTTTATTGTTTTTTTTTAATGGCTTGGAGGGGAGCTTTCAGGGGATGGTGTTCCCATGTACCTCTTCCCTTGTCTTTCGAGACAGAAATATTCATTGGATTGTAGGTGTTGTCTGAGGACTTTTGGTGAATTTCTGCAGTGCATCTTTTGGAAGGTGCATCCTGCTGTTACTGAGGGTCAGTGGTGGAGGGAGTGAATATGGTGCCAATCAAGCAACTGCTTTGTCCTGGATGGTGTGAACCTTCTTGAGTATTGTTGGGATATTTAAGGAACTGTTGTGTTGTAGATCACATGGTCCACACTGCAATGGGTGACAGTTCCTCACAATCTCTACAAATGGACAGTGTTATCGTCTCTGTGCATTGTTCTGTGCCTGTAACTGCATAACACCCAGCCCTTTGTTGGTATTTTTCATTGAAAGTAACAAAGTATTTTTTCTTGATTATCAATGTTCAGATGGGATATGAATATCTCTCTTTTCCACATAACAAATATTTTGGATTAACTTTATTTTAAACTGTCTCCAAATGCTGTAAGCAATTTATTTAACTGCAATGAGGCAGGTTTGATCAGACCAACATCAACACTATCAAGGACAGATTGAAAAATCCAGGTCAAAGGGAAGGTCACTCAGTGACCCTGAACCAGCCCCTCCTCTGACTGAACACAGAGATAAAGGACTTCTGGGTCAGGCTTTGGGGGAACAATGTTAGTGACCCCTCAAATTACCATCTTCATTTGTGATCAGATTGCATCTGGAACTTTCTGAACTTACGTTATCCCTTTAAACCATTTGTTATGAGGGTGTAGAGGTACTGTACCTTTAAGAGAGCTGGAAAGCTAGCAAGGCCTGACTGACACAACACAAAGTGTTCTGAAAAATGTAGCAATGTAACATTTGTTTGATACAAATAGTAGCAGATGGGTTGCCATGAGGCAAAAACAAATTCAAATCCAACCCATCAGTTTAAATCATGTGTTAAGACACCAAAATTCAATTAAGTTTGAACTTAGTATTATGGTAATATTGAAACCAATGAAACAATCTGATGTTTGGGGTAAGGGTATGGAATGGTTTGCCTGCAGCGATAGTAGATTCGCCAAGTTTAAGCGCATTTAAGTCATCATTAGACAGGCATATGGACGTACATGGAATAGTATAGGTGGGATGGGCTTCAGATTAGTATGACAGGGCGGCGCAACATCGAGGGCCGAAGGGCCTATACTGTGCTGTAATGTTCAATGTTAAGTTGAGAGAGAACTGCCAAAAGACCAAAGATGTAGGCTGCTAGTTTAAGAGGTCTCTGAGAGGTACCTATCTGTGGAAGAAGTCTGTGCAGCAGAACATCACAACTGACCTGGAGAGAATCTACAAAGGAGATTTGGCAAAGCTGACTAGCTTTGAAATGTGATTACATTTTCATAAATCGTAATTGGGATTTTTAATTGGACTGGTATTGGAGAGTGGGACGTAAAAGATAGGTTTAAGAGACAGGAGTTGTCAATAGATGTTGGTTTTAATAATCTCTGTTGGACTTAAAGAATAAAGTTGTCAATTTTTACTTTAAATAGTGACTTTTTGGATAATTCTTTGCCTCTCAAATTTTTGCAGATTACAGCACGGGATGAATCCTTTCTGTGTTGCTGGTTTAAACTAGCAGAGGGGTTTACCCCATGTCATAACACATCCAATTATTTCAAATTTTCAAGGGGTGGGTTGTACAACACCCTGCCATTGTGTTGTATTTAAAGTTGGGTGGGACACAATAAACACATTGGATGCTCTGTCCATTGCTCTGTCTCTCAGACCCTAATGGTGAATGAGTTGTGGAGGACCTGTTTTGGGAGTCCCCGTGCCCATTGGCACATGCACCACTCATAACCCTCTCCCTCATGTCCCTCATCGTCCAGAATCTCACCCCTCAAGCCACCTACCCTGCCCTCAACACACCCTGCTCCCTGACCAGTTGCTCTCCAATCCCAGTTTGTTTAAAATGCTCAGGTGTCGGGTCAAGCTCGAGCTCCATGGCCTCTCTCCCTGGGGCTGAGAAGTCAAATGATGAAATTAAGAGAAGTGAGAATGAGGCAGGAACCTGTCTCAGATAGAAAGAATCAACAAGTTTAACCATCAAATAATACAGCAGCAGAAGGATGCCATTTAGCCCATTGTAATCATATTAGTTCCTCGATAGAGATACGGATAAACCCCATTCGTCTATTTCAGAACCCCCTCCCCACCACCACCATTGGTAAAAGAGGAAACTGCAGTGAACCTTTACTCAGTGTCACATTTATTTACAGAGTGAGACAATAAAAGCACAGACCTCCTAATCCAATTCAATCAGTTTCAATACTCTCTATGTTTCTGAACCTGAAATTGAGGCTCTGCACCTACATACCCTCATCAAAGCCTCCACATCGTTCTGGGAGTTGGTGACCAGAACTGTACACAATATTCCAAATGTGACTGAACAAAGTTCTATCCAGCTGCAACATGAGCTGCAGCTCCATCCAACAGGCAGCTCTCCCCCTTTCCCATCTCCCATTATCCTGCAGAGGGAAACACCACACAAACCTGGTTCGATGATTTGAAACCCACCATGACACTCACACAGACATTTCAGAATGTGTTTATTTTTAAAGGTGCACTGGGTATTAATGTGGTTTTGAGTGAAACCAACAAAGACACTCAGTTTCATTCTCTGCGCAATGTTGCTCAAAGTGACCCCAACCGCAATATTGTAGTTTCTGTCTTCATTCCCCTGAGCGATCTTTCATCATCCTGAACTCTCTTTAACTCCCTTGTTTAATCCATTGTCACATCCCGGGAGGTGCATGTTTGGGGAGGACAGAAGCAGACTCACTGGTGATGGGACTGCTCTGACTGTGTGGGGTCACAACCTGACTCAGAGTTTGCTGAATGAATGTTGCCAATATAAAGGGTAGTCATGAGGGATTTGAGGCAGTTTCCAGGAAGCTTGTTTGACTGCGCAAATCCCTGTGAGAATTGACCTGAGAGATTCTGATATAAAAACAGGACTATCGACAACTCAGAATTGACTGACGTTCTTGGTCAATGACACGTTTGCAGCATGTAAAGGATATAAAGGATTGTCAGGCAGTTCTCTGGTTAGAGGCAGCTGTATCCTCAGGAGCAGGCATGAAGCTGATGATTTACTGACCTGCATCGAGTGTTCACCATCAGCTCAGTGTCAGAGAGTTGTTCCTGAAAGTGGTTACGCGGCTAAGTGTTACAGAACCGTTGTGGAGAGGGAACTGCAGCCACAGTCACGGCATCAAATCCTTCCTCTTGTGGTGAGCTCTCAAATAGTCTGTGGTCACAGCCTCCCATTCACCTCATCATTGAGTTGTACACCTTGTCTGAGCTAGCTGCCTGCAGTTTACCTCCCCCACTCTCCATGTTTGCATTGTTCTGGAGTGAAGTGGCTGCTGGGATCAGGTTCAATGTGAATGTGCAGGAGCAGAGAGCTCCATGTTCCAGCCCCAGTCCCTGAGTCAGCATCAAGACCCACTCCAGACCTCTGCTACACAAGAGCACATCCCATCCATTTATACTCCCAGAGGCCTGGAACATTCTGGGCCTTTAGCGACAGGATCAGAAGTGGGGAGGTTGGTAAAACAGGACCAGGGGCAGGGGAACCACTGACCCTTGAACTCCTTAATCCCCTATCCAGCTCCAACATTCCTGAGGCTCACAGTGAAGCCAGTGAGCTGCTTCACCAATGTGTGTACTGACCCAATCCGGTGTTCCTCTTGCTCCCACATTGACTGAATCCCAATAAGATTCCAAGGGTTGATCCCAGGTGATCTTCAGGCTTCATCAGTCAGGCTCAGTGTGTGTCTGGGTTTTTGGGTCTATTGAAAGTTCTGGAAAAGCAATGTTGAAGAGGGAGCTGGTTGAGGAAGGGAGAGGGAGGCGCCAGGGTGAGGGGAATACATTGTGAGGGTCTGAAACGAGATTGTCTCCCATCCATTTAGACCAATGGGATGGTCAACCATTAAAGCCTCAGCAAGACAGGCTTCTGAGGAAAACATTGACGTAATTGTGGGGAGGGGGGCGGAATGGCCACCACAGAGAGGGCAGGAAATAATGGGAGTGTGAGGGATACAGAGAGACAGAAGAAGTTTGGGAAAGTGTGGGAGAGGGATGAGCTTGAAGGGAGGGAGGCAGTACATAGGAGGAAGGGAAGTAGAGGAGGGGGAACATGGAGGGTAAGGAATGGAATGATCAAAGATGGGATAAATGAGGGCATTGATTTAGAAGCCCTCTTGAATATGCAGCAGTAAATCTACAGCACACCAGTCCACTTCCATCTGAGGGCAACAATTTGGGAATGATTGGCTAAATAAAACCAATTGAAACTGCCATTAAAACATCAATGAAAACAGGAACTGAGCCAATCACACTGAGGGGTAGGCAATGCCTGAATGCGATTAAACTAGAGACCCAGGCAACATTCTGGGGGTGTTCCAACTTTAATGATCAAATTATTATTTTTCCCAACAATGTGCCAGATGTCTCCAATTTTAGGCATGACTTGCCTCATCCTGGTCAAGGAGAGCCCCACACCTGGTCCTAGCACCCTGCTGTGTTTTCACCATCCCTCCCTCCCTACCCCTCTCTGAGGATGAAAGATCAGTCCTCAGCAGAAGCCTCACCTTCATACCCCTACCCTCCCGGAATAACGAGTTCAACACGCGGCGAGACATTGAACAATTCTTCCGCCGCATTCGCCTCCGCTTCTAATTCTTCAACCAGGATTCTCGCCCACCCTCTGACGACCCCTTCTCCCGCCTCCAACACACCCCATCCACCTGGACACCCCGTGCTGGCCTCTTACCTGCCCTCGATCTCTTCATAGCCAACTGCCGCTGCGACATTAACTGCCTCAACCTCTCCACCCCTCTCACCCACTCCAACCTCTCACCCTCGGAACGTGCAACCCTCCACTCCCTCCATTCCAACCCCAACCTCACTATCAAACAGGCAGACAAGAGAGGCGTGGTAGTAGTTTGGCGCACCGACCTTTCCACCGCCTCCAACCTCATAGTCCCCCAACCCCGAACCGCCCGTTTCTACCTCCTGCCCAAAATCCACAAACCTGACTGCCCCGGACGACCCATTGTCTCAGCCTGCTCCTGCCCAACCGAACTCATCTCGGCATACCTCGACACGGTCCTGTCCCCCTTAGTCCAAGAACTCCCCACCTACGTTCGGGACACCACCCACGCCCTCCACCTCCTCCATGATTTTCGCTTCCCCGTTCCCCAACGCCTTATCTTCACCATGGAAATCTAGTCCCTGAACACCTCCATCCCCTATCACGAAGGACTCAAAGCCCTCCGCTTCTTTCTTTCCCGCCGTACCAACCAGTACCCTTCCACGACACCCTCCTTCGACTGACTGAACTGGTCCTCACCCTGAATAACTTCTCTTTCCAATCCTCCCACTTCCTCCAAATCAAAGGAGTAGCCATGGGCACCCGCATGGGCCCCAGCTATGCCTGCCTCTTCGTAGGATATGTGGAACAGTCCATCTTCCGCAGCTACACTGCCACCCCCCCCACCTCTTCCTCCGCTACATCGTTGACTGTATTGGCGCTGCCTCGTGCTCCCACGAGGAGGTTGAACAGTTCATCCACTTTACCAACACCTTCCACCCCAACCTCAAATTTACCTGGAACTTCTCAGACTCCTCCCTCCCCTTCCTACACCTTTCCATTTCTATCTCGGGCGACTGAATCAACATGGACATTTATTATAAACCGACCGACTCCCACAGCGACCTAGACTACACCTCCTCCCACCCTGCCCCCTGTAAAAACGCCATCCCATATTCCCAATTCCTTCGTCTCCGCCACATCTGCTCCCAGGAAGACCAGTTCCAATACCGTACAACCCAGATGGCCTCCTTCTTCAAAGACCGCAATATCCCCCCAGACGTGATCAACGATGCCCTCCACTGCATCTCCTCCACTTCCCGCTCCTCCGCCCTTGGGCCCCACCCCACCAATCGCCACCAGGACAGAACCCCACTGGTCCTCACCAACGACCCCACCAACCTCCATATACATTATATCATCGTCATCATTTCCGCCACCTCCAAATGTACCCCACCACCAGGGATATATTTCCCTCCCCTCCCCTATCAGTGTTCCGAAAAGACCACTCCCTCCGTGACTCCCTCATCA
>NC_057718.1:3657379-3658910 GCF_004010195.1 Chiloscyllium plagiosum | reverse complement strand
ATTTCCCCTCCCCCCACCTTGTCTCAGTCAAATCCCTCGACCTCAGCACCGCCTTCCTAACCTGCAAGCTTCTTCCTGACCTCTCCGCCCCCACCCCACTCCGGCCTAACACCATCACCTTGACCTCCTTCCACCTATCACATTTCCAACACCCCTCCCCCAAGTCCCTCCTCCCTACCTTTTATCTTAGCCTGCTGGACTATCCTGAGGAAGGGCTCATGCCCGAAACGTCGATTCTCCTGCTCCTTGAATGCTGCCTGACCTGCTGCGCTTTTCCAGCAACACATTATCAACTAATCCTGGTCAAGCTCAGCTCTGCCTGGGGCTGTCCAATGACCCAGTGCTGGCTGTTAACTGGGGAATTCCAATACCAGAGCCAGTGTTGAGGAAGGAAAGGCTGAGATTCCAAATCAGGATGGGCTGGGACCTGGAGGGAACTCTCAATTCAAGTTGTTCCCACAATCTCCCTGCTGTTGTTTTGCACAATGCTAGAGAGAGCAGTAGAAGGCAGTGTGCTCCAAATAATCTCAGTGAAAGACTGCACTTCGTCCTGCACCTACCACTCCCATGCTGAGCTGCTGCACTGTCTGAGTGCTCAGTAATCTCAGGGTCTGGGAGGGTTTGAGTGCCCAGACATCTCAGGGTCTGGGAGAGTCTGAGTGCCCAGTAATATGAAAATGATATTTCTCTGTTTAACAAGGGAAATAGGGATAATGCAGGAAACTGTAGACCAGTGAATCTCACATCGGTGGGTGGGAAACGGTTGGAGAGAATTCTTAAGGATGGAATTTAAGTACATTCGGAAAAACATGGCCTAATTAGGGGCAATCAGCATGGCTTTGTGCAAGGAAGGTCATGTCTTACATCTCGATTGACCTTTTTGAGAAGATGGTGATGTGATCGGTGAGATTGAGCAGTAGATGTTGTTTACATGGATTTTAGTAAGGTTTTGATAAGGTCCATCATGGCCAGCTCATCCAGAAGATTAGGTTGCATGGGATCCACAGTGAAGGTGCTATATGAGTTCAGAATTGGTTTGCCCAGCAAAGGCAGAAGATAGTCATGGAAGGTTGCTTTTTCATGCTGGAGGTTCATGTTTAGTGGTGTTCCATAGGGATCCGTGGAACCGTCTACTGTCTATGACATATAGAGTCATAGAGTCATAGAGATGTACAGCATGAAAACAGACCCTTTGGTCCAACTCGTCCATGCTGACCAGATATCCCAACCCAATCTAGTCCCACCTGCCAGCACCCGGCCCATATCCCTCCAAACCCCTCCTATTCATATACCCATCCAAATGCCTCTTAAATGTTGCAATTGTACCAGCCTCTATCACTTGCTCTGGCAGCTCATTCCATACATGTACCACCCTCTGCATGAAAAAGTTGTCCCTTAGGTCTCTTTTATATCTTTCCCCTCTCATCCTAAACCTATGCCCTCTAGTTCTGGACTCCCCGACCCCAGGGAAAAGACTTTGTCTATTTATCCTATCCATGCCCCACATAATTTTGTAAACCTCTATAAGGTC
>NC_057718.1:3645092-3657365 GCF_004010195.1 Chiloscyllium plagiosum | reverse complement strand
CATTTTGATACTTTTCGGGTGGCTGGCTGCTGGTGCCTCAGTTGTAGATTTCACTTTTGAACGTGACTTGTGTAGTTACTAGTTCCTGATGAAGAGCTCATGCTCGGAGCATCGATTCCCCTGCTCCTTGGATGCTGCCTGACCTGCTGTGCTTTTACGACATAGAACATAGAAGATTACAGCGCAGTTGAGGCCCTTCAGCCCTTGATGTTGCGCCAACCTGTCGAACCAATCTGAAGCCCTTCTAAACGACACTATTCTATTTTCGCCCATATGACTATCCAATGACCGTTTAAATGCCCTTAAAGTTGGCGACTCAACTACTGTTGCAGGCAGTGCGTTCCATGCGCCTACTATTCTGAGTGAAGAAACTACCTCTGACATCTGTCCTATACCTATCACCCCTCAATATAAAGCTAAGTCCCCTCAGGCCAGCCATCACCGTCCAAGGAAAAAGGCTATCACTGTCCACCCTGTCTAACCCTTTGATTATCTTATATATCTCAATTAAGTTGCCTCTCAAACTTCTTCTCGCTTAATATATTCTTTTTTAATGCTGCAGTTTCTGCACACAGCTTCTTTCCAGCAGCAATTTGCTGCTGCCTGACATGTGTTTCCACAGCAGTGGCAGTTTTGTGTCTGCGTTGGTGCTTGTCCCTGGGCCACCATTTTGTGAACTCTCAGCCACCATTTTGTGAGGTGTTGACCTTCCTTGGCTGCGAGTTCCATCACGGTTGCCATTCCCAGCACTTTCATTTAAGTGTAGTCACCTTTGCGTCAGTAATCTCTTCTGGATCGCTTCACATCTTACGGCAGGCTGCTACAAAAGGTAGAGTCTCGTGGGATCTGAGGTGAGTCTGCGTTGGTGCTTGTCCCTGGGCCACCATTAAGGGGGGGTAGATATAGGACTGGTGTTAGGGGTAGGTTCTTCACTCAGTGAGTCGTTAGTTCATGGAATGCCCTGCCAGTAACAGTGGTGGACTCTCCCTCTTTATGGGCATTTAAGAGGGCATTGGATAGGTATATGGAGGATAGTGGGTTAGTGTAGTTTAGGTGGGCTTGGATCGGCGCAACATCGAGGGCCCAAGGGCCTGTACTGCGCTGTATTCTTCTATGTTCTATGTTCTATGTTCTATGTAATCAGAGGTAACCCTCTTCGCTGTCCACTACACCTCCAATTTTGGTGTCATCTGCAAACTTACTAACTGTACCTCTTATGCTCGCACCCAAATCATTTATGTAAATGAAAAAAAAAGAGGACACAGCACTGATCCTTGTGGCACTCCATTGGTCATAGGCCACCAGTTTGAAAAACAACCCTCCACCACCACCCTCTGTCTTCTACTTTTGAGCCAGTTCTGTATCCAAATGGCTAGTTCTCCCTGTATTCCGTGAGATCTAACCTTGCTAATCAGTCTCCCATGTGTAACCTTGTCGAACACCTTACTGAAGTCCATATAGATCAGATCTACTGCTCTGCCCTCATCAATCTTCTTTGTTACTTCTTCAAAAAACTCAATCAAGTTTGTGAGACATGATTTCCCACACACAAAGCCATGTTGACTATCCCTAATTAGTCCTTACCTTTCCAAATACATGTACATTCTGTCCCTCAGGATTCCTTCCAACAACTTGCCCACCACCAAGGTCAGGCTCACTGGTCTATAGTTCCCTGGCTTGTCTTTGTCGCCCTTCTTGAATTGTGGCACCACGTTTGCCAACCTCCAGTCTTCCGGCACCTCACCTGTGACTATCGATGATACAAATATCTCAGCAAGAGGCCCAGAAATCACTTCTCTAGCTTCCCACACAGTTCAAAGTTGGGTAGCTTACTTATAGATTGGGAGACAAGAAGTTAGAGTTTGGTGTTTGTAAAGTGCTGTGGGGGAACAGCATTGCATGGTCCTTTTAAAAGATGATGTGTGTTTTCTCTGCTTAGAGATTTAAAATGGATGTCTGCGAGTACCAGCAAGGATCAGAAGGCTATACAGTTAGCAGATCATGCAGCAGTTTTTTTCTAAGACAAAAGGCTTTTGAATTTAGCCAATCAATTTGAACCAGGTACTTAGGTACAAAAATCTATTAAATTTAAATTTGATGGTTTTGACAACATAGGACCAATCCTATTGTGAGAAATATTGAAATGCCATCATGGGTATAAATGAAGGAGGCAGTTGGACAAAGACCCGAGAGCTAGCTGCCATCCACCAGAGCTAACAGCCCTTAGTTCTCGAGAGAGAATCGCTGGCTCTCACAGCCTCCTCTATGTCTGAGAGAAAGTACCATCTATATAACAATGGGACTAATAACACAATTCATTAATATTCCTGACAAAAGAATTGACGGAGAATACACGGAACATTCCAGAAGACACGTAACCTGGCTGTAATATCGAAACACTTAAATTCTACTTTTTGTTATATGAGTGGGACTTGTATTTATTGGAACACCATTCATTAAAATCTTGCTTTATTCAGGAATAGTTAGTAGTTAGAAGGAGTTTATTTTGATTGTTAATAGTTTAGGTAATTTGTTCACTGTTAATCTTTGATAAATAAATTATTACTTGGTAATTTTAAAGTGAGTGTCAGGGTTTTATTTTATTTAACCACGAGAAGTTGCTGAAAGGCAGATTACATCACTTTCCACCCTCCTTTTACAGATTATAGGGTGAGGTGCTCCTCTTGGGGTGTTTCGATTTTAGTTCTCAGAGCGGGGTCGACCTCTGATTTATAACAGATTGCGGGCTCATTGTCTAGGATCTGAACAGATTTGGGAAGATTTAGGGTACAAAAGGTCCCAGCAGATTTAAACAGACTTGGGGACTAGTGTCCTAGACCTTTAAATAAAATTTAAGTGAGGAATGGAAAATCTGTTTGAATTCAGTTGCTTGTTACTGGTTAAATCAAAAGTGGAGAAATGGTTCTTAACATCGCCAAAGAAGTTTTGGGGTTTGAAGATGCTTCCCAAATTTGCCAAGGAAGTTTTGAAAGACAGAACAATGTGACACTTGTAGAATTAGCAAATAGGCTACAATTTGATTTGAGTAGAGATAATAAGAAAGATTAAATTGTAACGGATTTAGCCAAGCATTTAGGTATATCAGAGAAACAATACAGTGGAGTTAGAAAAAAATAACATTGCAAATGAGACAATTGGAGTTAGAAAGTGAACTGAAAAATAAAGAAAGGGAAAGGGAAGAATGTTTGATTTGGAAAAGATGATGTTGGAACTATCGGACAATCCTTACAGTGTGGAAACAGGCCCCTCAGCCCAACAAATCTACAATGACCCACTGTAGAGTAACCCACCCAGACCCATTCCCCTACCCCACTTTTTTTTTACCCCTGATTAATGCACCTAGCCTACACATCCCTGAACACTCTGGGCAATTTAGCACAGCCAATTTACATAACCTGCACATCTTTTGGATTGTGAGAGGCAACTGGAACACCAGGCAGAAACCCACACAGACATGGGGAGAAGGTGCAAACTCTACACAGTCGTCTGAGGCTGGAATCAAACTCGGGTCATGGCACTGTGAGGCAGCAGAGCTAATCACTAAGCCACCATAACTTGATTAAACTTAAAATATAAGCCATAACTATTAATTTAACCTGGTGCAGGGTTTTGTAGAGGAATAAGACAGTGTTATTTTCTAGGTCTGTAGATTGTGAAGGAACAAAAATGGCCTTTGCAGTGATATGTCCTTCTTGTCAGATGTGGGAGTTTAAAGAGAGTTTAAGGGTTACTGCGGATTATATTTGCCATAAACGCTGTTGGATGCGAATCTTATCAGATTGAATGGATTGTTGGAGAGACAGTTAGAAGCAATGAGGAATTTGCAACAACAAAATTATGTGATGAACGGCAGTTATAGGAAGGGGGGAAAGTCTCAGATACAGTCACATAGATGGGTTAACTCCATGAAAGGTAAGAGAGGTAAGCACCTAGGGCAGGAGTCTTTTGTGGAAATACCCATTTCAAACAGGTATGCTGTTTTGGAAAATGTAGGATGTGATGGATTCTCAGGAGAACGTAGCACGAACAGCCAAGTTTCTGGTATTGAGACTGTCTGTAATGCAACGAGGGGTACGTCGGCTTCCAAGAGATCAATTGTGTTAGGGGATTCTGTAGTCCGAGGTACAGACAGATGTTTCTGTGGCCAGTGGAGAAAAAGCAGAATAGTGTGTTGTTTCCCTGGTGCCAGGATCAAGGATGTCTCAGAGACAGTGCAGAATGTTCTCACAGGGGAGAGGGGCCAGCAAGATGTCATTGTCCACATTGGAACCAATGACAGAGGAAGGGAAAAGGTTGAGACTCTGAAGGGAGATTACACAGAGTTAGGCAGAAATTATCAAGGAGGTCCTCAAGGGTAGTTACTCCCAGTGCTACGAGCTAGTGAGGGCAGGAATAGAAGGATAGAGCAGATGAATGCATGGCTGAGGAGCTGGTGTATGGGAGAAGAATTCACATTTTTGGATCATTGGAATCTCTTTTGGGGTAGAAGTAACCTGTACAAGAAGGACGGATTTCACCTAAATTGAAAGGGGACTAATATACTGTCAGGGAAATTTGCTACAACTGCTCAGGAGGATTCAAATTAGTAAGGTTGGGGGCGGGGTGGGCAGGGAGATAGTGAGGAAAGAGATCGATCTGAGACTGGTACAGCTGAGAACAGAAGTGAGTCAGACAGTCAGGGCAGGCAGGGACAAGGTAGGACTAATAAATTAAACTGTATTTATTTCAATGCAAGGGACCTAACAGGAAAGGCAGATGAACTCAGGGCATGATTAGGAACATGGGACTGGGATATCATAGCAATTACAGAAACATGGCTCAGGGATGGGCAGGACTGGCAGCTTAATTTTCCAGGATACAAATGCTACAGGGAGGATAGAAAGGGAGGCAAGAGACGAGGGGGAGTGGCATTTTTGATAAGGGATAACATTACAGCTGTGCTGAGGGAGGATATTCCCGGAAATACATCCAGGGAAGTTATTTGGATGGAACTGAGAAATGAGAAAGGAATGGGTGGCACGGTGGCACAGTGGTTAGCACTGCTGCCTCACAGCGCCAGAGATCTGCGTTCAATTCCTGCCTCAGGCGACTGACTGTGTGGAGTTTGCACATTCTCCCCGTGTCTGCGTGGGTTTCCTCCGGTTTTCTCCCACAGTCCAAAAATGTGCAGGTTAGGTGAATTGACCATGCTAAATTGCCCTTAGTGTTAGGTGAAGGGGTAAATGTAGGGGAATGGGTCTGGGTAGGTTGCGATCTGGCGGGTCGGTGTGGACTTATTGGGCCGAAGGGCCTGTTTCCTCACTGTAAGTAATCTAATTACCTTATTGGGATTGTATTATAGACCCCCTAATAGTCAGAGGGAAATTGAGAAACAAACTTGTAAGGAGATCTCAGCTATCTGTAAGAATAATAGAGTAGTTATGGTAAGGGATTTTAACTTTTCAAACATCGACTGGGACAGCCAGAGTGTTAAAGGTTTAGATGGAGAGGAATTTCTTAAGTGTGTACAAGACAATTTTCTGATTCAGTATGTGGATGTACCTACTAGAGAAGGTGCAAAACTTGACCTACTCTTGGGAAATAAGGCAGGGCAGGTGACTGAGGTGTCAGTGGGGGACCACTTTGGGGCCAGTGACCATAATTCTATTCGTTTTAAAATAGTGATGGAAAAGGGTAGACCAGTTCTAAAAGTTGAAGTTCTAAATTGGAGAAAAGACAATTTTGACGATATTAGGCAAGAACTTTTGAAAGCTGATTGGAGGCAACTGTCCTCAGGTAAAGGGATGGCTGGAAAATGGGAAGCCTTCAGAAATGAGATAACAAGAATTCAGAGAAAGTATATTCCTGTCAGGAAAGGAAAGGCTGGTAGGTATAGGGAATGCTGGATGACGAAAGAAATTGAGGGTTTGGTTAAGAAAAAGAAGGAAGCATATGTCAGGTATAAACAGGATAGATCGAGTGAATCCCCAGAAGAATATCAAGGAAGTATGAGTATATTAAGAGGGAAATCATGAGGGCACAAAGGGGACATGAGATAGCTTTGGCAAATAGAATTAAGGAGAACCCAAAGTTTTTTTACAAATATGTTAAGGACCAAAGGGAAACTAGGGAGAGAATAGGGCCCCTCAAAGATCAACAAGGTGGCCTTTGTGTGGAGCCACAGAAAATGGGGGAGATACTAAATGAAATTTTGCGTCAGTATTTACTGTGGAAAAGGACATGGAAGATATAGACTGTAGAGAAATAGATGGTGACATCTTGTAAAATGTCCAGATTAAAGAGGAGGAAATGCTGGATGTCTTGAAACAGGTAACGGTGGATAAATCACCAGGACCTGATCAGGTGTACCCAAGATCTCTGTGGGAAGCCAGAGAACTGATTGCTAGGCCTTTTGCTGAGATATTTGTATCATCGATAGTCACAGGTGAGGTGCCGGAAGACTGGAGGTTGGCAAACGTGGTGCCACTGTTTAAGAAGGGTGGTAAAGACAAGCCAGGGAACCATAGACCAGTGAGCCTGACCTCGGTGGTGGGCAAGTTGTTGGAGGGAATCCTGAGGGACAGGATGTACATGCATTTGGAAAGGCAAAGACTGATGGTTGGGCCGAAGGGCCTGTTTCCACACTGTAAGTAATCTAATCTAATCTAATCTAATCTAATCTAATCTAATCTAATCTAAGTAATTAGGGATGGTCAACATGGCTTTGTGCGTGGGGAATCATGTCTCACAAACTTGATTGAGTTTTTTTGAAGAAGTAACAAAGAGGATTGATTAGGGCAGAGCAGTAGATGTGATCTATATGGACTTCAGTAAGGCGTTCGACAAGGTTCCCCATGGGAGACTGATTAGCAAGGTTAGATCTCACGGAATACAGGGAGAACTAGCCATTTGGCTACAGAACTGGCTCAAAGGTATAAGACAAAGAGTGGTGGTGGAGGGTTGTTTTTCAGACTGGAGGCCTGTGACTGGAGGCCTGTGCCACAAGGATCGGTGCTGTGTCCTCTACTTTTTGTCATTTACAGAAGAAGTGGTGGAGGCTGGTACAATTGCAACGTTTAAGAGGCATTTGGATGGGTATATGAATAGGAAGGGTTTGGAGGGATATGGGCGGGATGCTGGCAGGTGGGACTAGATTGGGTTGGGATATATGGTTGGCGTGGATGGGTTGGACTGAAGGGTCTGTTTCCATGCTGTACATTTCTATGACTCTATGACTCTATAACTTGAAGCAAAAGGACTTCAAATGACAGGAATAAAAGTATAGGATGGAAGTGATGATGTGAAAACTCATTGTAGCCAACATCCTGGTAGGGATTGATACAAGTATGTCCAAACATTACCAAAATTTGATGAAAAAGATGTTGAAGATTTTTTTCATTTCGTTTGAGAAATTGGCTAACCAGATGGACTAGCTCGAGAGTGTGTGGGTAATGTTAATTCAGACCAAGTAGGTAGGCAGGGCTCGTGAGATGTTTGCAGCACTGTCAGAGGATAACATGAAGAAGTAAAAAAGGCTATTTTAGAGACTATGAATTGGTACCAGAAGCACATAGGCAATCATTCAGAGATGTAAGAGAAGAACCATGTCAATCTTATACTGAGTTTAAAAAAAATAGACAGAATAATTTGGGTAGATGGAAGAGAGCATTAAAGATAGGAAAGACATATGAGGCTCTGCTGAAGGAGTTTAAAAACTCACTTCCAGAAATGCTAAGAACTCATGTTGAGGAACGGAAAGTTCAGACAGTGTGAAGAGCTGCAGGGATGGCCGATGAATATGCATTAGTGTGTAAATTGAAATCTAGCTGCCGACAGCAATTTCACTCCATGAGGGATAGAAATTGGGAAAGAAGACAATTTTTCAACAAAATGGAGATCATACTGGGAGAAATTTACCATATGTGAAAACAGAAATCCAAGAACATGGAAAAGAGGTGAAAGACCACAGGTGTTTTCACTGCAATAACTGGGACACACAAAGTCACGGTGCTGGGGTTTAAGAAAGGCACTGGGAAAAAGGATGTAGTAAAAGGGGTTAATCCAGTGGCATTGGTTAAGGCAGTGAAAGAAATCCCATGAGAAGTCGAGGAAGTGCAGGAAAGTGCACAGCTTAGTCACTGGCTGAATAGTGAGATAGTGCCTGATCTTTTCAAAGACTTCACCTGTGTGGGTAAGATTTACGCAGGTAGAACAGGGAGGATAGGTCAAAAAGTTAAAATATTAATAGATACAAGAGCTAGTCTGTTTCTAATAGTAAGAGCTGAAAATATTTATACTCCTTCTGAAACATTACCAGACAGCATCGTAATCTGTGGAATAAATGGAGAGAGGAACAAGAGGATGGTCAGATTGAGCGTAAGGCTGATCAGCTCTCGTGCAGGAACTTGTGCCTAAAGTCGGAGGAAGTAGGGGAGGCCCTTAATGAATACTTTACTTCAGTATTCACTACTGAGAGGGACTTTGTCATTTCTGAGGATAGCATGAAACAGGCTGATATGTTTGAACAGGTTGATGTGAAGAAGGTGAATATGCTGAAAATTTTGAAAAACGTAAGGATAGGTAAGTCCCCTGAGCCAGATGGGATATACCCAAGGTTGTAAGGGAAGCGAGGGAAGAGATTCCTGCGTCTTTGGTCAAAACCTCTGCATCCTCACTGTCCACTGGAGTAGTACCAGATGATTGGAGAGTGGCGAATGCTATTCTCCTGTTCACCAAAGAGAAAAGCAATAATCCTGGGAATTACAGGCTGGACAGTCTTGCATCTGTGGTGGGCAAATTGTTGGAGAGGATTCTGAGAGACAGAACTTATGATTACTTGGAAAAACATAGTTTGATTAAAGATAGTCTGCATGACCTTGTGAATGGCAGATCATGCCTCAGAAGCCTTATTGAATTATTTGAGGATATGACAAAAGACATTGATGAAGGTAGAGCAGTGGATGTGGTGTACTTGGTGTTTGACAAGATTCCCCATGGCATGTTCATTTAGAAAGTAAGAAGGCGTGGGATATAGGGAAGTTTGGCTGTCTGGATACAGAATTGGCTGGCCCATAGAAGACAGAGTGTTGTAGTAGATGGACATTATTCAGCCTGGAGCTCAGTGACCAGGGGTGTTCTTCAGGGATCTGTTCAGGGACCTCTGCTCTTTGTGATTTCTATAAATGACTCAGATGAGAAAGTGGAAGGGTGGGTTCGTCTGCTTGCTGACGACACGAAGTTTGTGGAGTGATGGATACTGTGGAGGACTGTTGTAGGTTGCAACTATACATTGACAGGATGCAGAACTGGGCTGCTAAGTGGCAGTTGGAGTTCAACATGGAAAAGTGTGAAGTGATTCATTTGGGATGTTGAATTTGATTCAGAATACAGGATGAAAGGCAGGATTCTTTGTAGTGTGGAGGAACAGAGGGATCTTTTGATCCATGTCCATAGATCCCTCAAAATTGCCATTCAAATTGAAAGGATTGTTAAGAAGATTATAGTGTGTTGGCTTTCACTAGCTGGGGGATTGATTTTAAGGGTGATGAGATTTTGCTGCTGCTCTATAAAACCCTGTTTAGGCCACACTTGGAACATTGTGTTCAGTTCTGGTAGCATCATTATAGGAAGAATGTGGAAGCTTTAGAGAGGGTGCAGACGACATTTACCAGGATGTTGCCTAGACTGGAGGTCATGTCTTATGAAGGAAGGCTGAGGGAGCTAGATCTTTTCTCATTGGAGCAAAGAAGGATCAGAGGTGACTTGATAAAGATGCATAGATAGAGTGAACAGTCAGAGACTTTTTCCCAGAACAGAAATGGCGATCACAAGAGGATATAATTTAAGGTGATTGGAGGAAGGTTTAGGGAAGATGTCAGAGGTAGATTCTTTACACAGAGACTGGTGGGTGCGTGGAATGCATGGCTAGTGTTGACCGTAGAGTCAGATACATTAGGGACATTTCAGTGACTCTTGGATAGCCATAAAGATGATAGTAAATTGAAGGGTATATTAGTTAGTTTGATTTTAGAGTAGGATAAAAGGTTGGCACAAAATCGAGGGATGAAGGGCTTGTACTGTGCTGTACTGTTCTATATTCTATATTCCTTCATGTAATATAAGGCTAGAAAGTCCAATCAAGAATAGGGAAGTGATGGAAAAGTCAGCTACTTCAGGAATCCCATTTATTCTTGAAAATGTTATAGCTGGATCACAAATGGGAGTGAGGCCCATTGCAACGGAAAATCCAAAAGAAAGCCAAAGAACTGAGGAGTTAAAACAAAAGTACCCTGGAATTTTCCAGGTTGTGAGGTGACAACATCCCACAGCCATAAGTTAAAACACTAAAGGAGAACAAAACAGAAAGATGAAGGGATTGAGGTCCAGTTAGCTGGCGCTCTGTTTGATGAGACGGTGAAGGAAAAGCCAAAGCAGCTGGAGGATCAGGCAGTGGTTTTTCATTCTGAAAGATTAATGGAATCACGACAAACAGATGAGATGACAAAGGATTTACATCAAAGTCTATTCAGAAAAGGAATTAAAGTGTATCGCAGATTGCTATTACCTTAAGGATAAAATCTTAAGGTGTAAATGGAGATCTTGGCAGGTTAGTGCAGGTGAGAAATGGGCAGCGGTTCACCAGATTGTGCTGCCGGTAGAATACAGAAAGGAAGTATTGCGGCTATGATTGCCAGTCATGTCTGAATGATGGTACAGACTTGATGGACTGAATGGCCTAATTTCTGCTTCAATGTCTTATGATCTATGGGTAGCACACAAATTACCTGAGGTAGGAGGTCACCTCAGAGTGTGGAAGATTCAGGCTATGATGCAGAAGCATTTTTATTGGCCTGGGTTACATAACGAAGTGGCTGAATTTTGCCGTAACAGGCAGTGATAAAACCTGTGCTTTTGACGCCATTTCCTGCATTCAAAGAACCTTTTACACAGGTTATGATTATGTAGGTCCTCTCCCTAAAACAAAACGTGGAACCAATATTTACTAACCGGAATGGGTGTGTCTACCAGGTGTCCGGAGGCAATTCCATTATGGAATGTCAAGGCATAAAGGTTGTGGAGGAGTTGCTTGCTGTCCTTACCCATTATGGACTATCCAGGGAGATTCAGTCAGACCAAGTGTCCAATTTTACTGCCATAATATTTAAGGAGGTCATGGATAATTTCAGTATCAAACACTTTACATCGAGTGTGTACCATCCTGAATCCCAGGGAGCATTTGAAAGGTGGTATCAGACCCTAAAGCCAATGTTGAGGGCTTATTTCCAGAATTACCCAAATAATTGGGACAAAGGTATCCCATTTATAGTATTTGATGTTAGAGATGCTTCAAATAAATCGAATCAGTTTCCTCCATTTGAATTAATATTCAGACACTAAGTAAGAGGCCCTTTAAAATTAATTAATGAAAAGTTGATAGGTCCGAAGTCAGAGACCTCACAGCTGGATTATGTATCTGAGGTGAGAGAAAGATTAAACCGAGCAGGTGAATTAACTGGACAATATTTGAAGGTGGCACAGCACCTAATGAACCAAGGAGCAAGATAATAAATCTACAATTTGTACATTTGCCTGTGGGGATAAAGTATTGGTGCTGTTACCAGTGGTAGGAGACCCATTCAAAGAGGTTTAGTGGTTATTAACAGATTGAGAAGAAGTTAAGTCAGGTAAATTACCTAGTGAAATACTTATCGGGTATGTTCTGTGATCATGCGGAAATGTTACTATGACAGGGAAAGGGAACCGGAGAAACAGGTATTAGTTACTGTCATTCAGAGTGAGGAATAAAATCCAGATGATTTGGGTTTTGATGTGCCTCAGAATAAGTTGAATAATGAGGAAGTCCTCAAGGAATGGAATATGGTAGTATCTTCCCCAGGAACAGAGAACTGAATTGAAAGACTTGTAATGGTACAATGAGGACTTGTGTAGAAATAGAATAGGGAGATGAATACCGTAGTACATTAGGAGAAAGTGAGGACTGCAGATGCTGGAGATCAGAGCTGAAAAATGTGTTGCTGGAAAAGCGCAGCAAGTCAGGCAGCATCCAAGGAGCAGGAGAATCGACGTTTCGGGCATAAGCCGTTCTTCAGAAATGAGGAGGGTGTGCTAAGCAGCTAAGATAAAAGATAGGGAGGAGGGACTTGGAGGAGGGGCATTGGGAATGCGATAGGTGGAAGGAGGTTAAGGTGAGGGTGATAGGCCAGAGAGGGGGTGGGGGCGGAGAGGTCGGGAAGAAGATTACAGGTCAAGAAG
>NC_057718.1:3570202-3644908 GCF_004010195.1 Chiloscyllium plagiosum | reverse complement strand
TGTTCAGCCACAGGGTGGTTGGGTTGGTTGGTGCGGATGTCCCAGAGGTGTTCTCTGAAACGTTCCGCAAGTAGGCGGCCTGTCTCCCCAATGTAGAGGAGGCCACATCGGGTGCAGTGGATGCAGTAAATGATGTGTGTGGAGGTGCAGGTGAATTTGTGGCGGATATGGAAGGATCCCTTGGGGCCTTGGAGGGAAGTGAGGGGGGAGATTTGGGCGCAAGTTTTGTATTTCTTGCAGTTGCAGGGGAAGTTGCAGGGAGTGGAGGTTGGGTTGGTGGACCTGACGAGGGAGTCGTGGAGGGATTGGTCTTTTCGGAACGCTGATAGGGGAGGGGAGGGAAATATATCCTTGGTGGTGGGGTCTGTTTTAAGGTGGCTGAAATGACGAAGGATGATACGATGTATCTGGAGGTTGGTGGGATGGTAGGTGAGGACCAGTGGGGTTCTTTCCTGGTGGTGATTGGAGGGGCGGGGCTCAAGTGGGGAAGAGCGGGAAGTGGAGGAGATGCGGTGGAGGGCATCGTCAACCACATCTGAGGGGAAATTGCGGTCTTTGAAGAAGGAGGCCATCTGGGTTGTTTGGTATTGGAATTCCACTTTACTAACACCTTCCACCCCGACCTCAAATTTACTTGGACAGTCTCAGACTCCTCCTTCCCCTTCCTAGACCTCTCCATTTCTATCTCGGGCGACCAACTCAACATGGACACCCGCTCGTCCTGGCACCTTCCCCTGCCACTGCAGGAATTGCAAAACCTGTGCCCACACCTCCTCCCTCACGTCCATCCAAGGCCCTAAAGGAGCCTTCCACATCCATCAAAGTTTTACCTGCACATCCACCAATATCATTCATTGTATCCATTGCTCCCGATGCGGTTGTCTCTACACTGGGGAGACTGGACGCCTCCTAGCAGAGCGCTTTAGGGAACATCTCTGGGACACCCGCACCAATCAACCACACCGCCCTGTGGCCCAACATTTCAACTTCCCCTCCAACTCTGCCAAGGACATGGAGGTCCTGGGCCTCCTTCATGCCACTCCCTCACCACCCGAAGCCTGGAGGAAGAATGCCTCAGCTTCCGCCTCAGAAAACTTCAACCCCAGTGCACAAATGTGGACTTCAACAGTTTCCTCATTTCCCCTTCCCCCACCTCACCCTGCGGGTGCGGGTATCCCCACCCCCACTCACCTATTGTACTATATGCTACTTTCTCCCCACCCCCACTCTCCTCTCACTTATCTCTCCACCTTTCAGGCACTCCGCCTGTATTCCTAATGAAGGGCTTTTGCCTGAAACATCGGTTTTACTGCGTCTCGGATGCTGCCTGGACTGCTGTGCTTTTCCAGCACCACTAATCCAGAATCTGGTTTCCAGCATCTGCAGTCATTGTTTTTACCTCAGCGCTCATAGTACCCAGGTGTGTAGGCTGTTCAATATATATTTTTATTTCACCGTGAAACTGTCACTTATTCCAAAATTCAAAACAATTCTGAAATCCGAAAACCAGCTGGCCCCAAGGGTTTTGGATAAAGGATGGTATACCTGCACTTAGATATCACAACTCAAAAAAGTGTGACTCAGCAGGTCAGGTTGCATCCAAGGAGCAGGAGAGTTGATGTTTCAGGCAGAAGCCCTTCATCAGGAATGCCTGAAACATCAACTCTCTTGCTCCTTGGATGCTGCCTGACCAGCTGTGCTTTTCCAATGCCACACTTTTTGACTCTGATCTCCAGCATCTGCAGCCCTCACTTTCATTCTGATGCTAAAACCTATTAAATTTAAATCTGATGGTTTTGGCAACATAGGACCAAACCTATTGTTATGAAGGTGTAAGAGTACTGTACCTTTAAGAGCGTTGAAAAGCTACCAAGGATTTAGAGAAGCATAGAGAGCCCAGAACAAGGAACCAATGTAACAGTTGGTTGAAACAGCTAAGAGCTGTGTTGCCAGGATACAAAACCAAATTTGAAATTTGGCCAATCAGTTTAAATTATGCCCCAAGTTACCAAAATCCAATCGAATTTGAAAAAAAAATATTTTGACAACACTAAACCAATGAAATGATCCAATGTTTTGGGGTATAAATATCAGACATTTTGAACAGTTACCCAAAGTGGAAAAGAGCAGCTAGCACCAACAACTAGAGAGACTGCTAACAGAAACATGTGCTCTCTTAAAGGTATCTTTAACTATCAATGACCTGTGAAGCAAAATCCTTAAGAAAAGAAGACAGGGGAAAATCTACAGAGGACACTCAGCAAAGCTGACTGGTTTTGAAACGATTTGTTTTTGTAAATCGTAACTGGGATTTTTATCAGATCAGTATTATAGAAGGGAAAGTAAAAGAAAGGTTTAGAGAAAGGAGCTATATATAGTTGTTAGTTAATTATTCTTTGTTAGACTTTTAAAAAATTATTAATATTTACTTTAAATGGTGACTTTTGGGAAAGTACTTTGCCTCTCAAATTTTAACAGATTACAGCACGGGGTGAATCTTTTCTGTGTTGCCGGTTTAAATTAGTAGAGGGGTTTACCGTATTGTAACACTATATAAGAAATATTGATATGTCATCATGGGTATAAAAGAAGGGGGTAGTTAGACAAAGATCCCAGAGACCACTAGAGCTAATGTCACCTAGCTGTCAAGAAAGAATTGTTGGCTCTCACAACCTCCAGTATGTCTTAGAGAAAACACCATCTAAATAACAACCATTCTCACAGCCAGTTTCTATTCTTGACATAAAATTGATTGTGAATGCACAAAAGGTTCCAGAAGACATGTAATCAGCTATAATTTTGAGAAATGGAATGCTATTTTCTGTTATATCAGTGAGACTTGTATTTATTGGCACAGCATACCAGAAGAACCTTGTTTTATATGGGACTAGTTAGTAGTTAGAAAGTATTTATTTGGCTTATTAATAGTTAAGTTAATTTGGTCACTGTTAGAGTAGTTACACAATTAAATTGTTACTTATTAATTGTGGAGTGAGTGTCAGGGGTTTAATTTATTTAATAATTAAAAGTTGCTGAAAGGCAGGTTACATCATTTTCTCCACTCCTTTTACAATTTTTAGGGCAAGGTGCTTCTCTTTGGATGTTTTAGTTTTAGTTCTTGGGGAGGGGGTCAACCTCTGCTGTATTACAATATCAATGACTTAGATGAAAATGTAGATGGTGGATTAGTACATTTGCAGGTGATACAAAGATCACTGGAGTTGTGGATAGGATAGAAGGTTGTCAAAGGATACAGTGGGATATAGATCAGTGGCAGATATGGGTGGAGAAATGGCAGGTGGTGTTTAATCTGTGCAAGTGTGAGGTGTTGCACTTTGGGAGGTCAAATGTTAAGGAAAAGTAGACAGTTAATAGCAAGACCTTGAAAAACAATTATGTAGAGAGAGACTCGAGGTCCAAGTTCACTGCTCCCTGAAAGTGGTTACGCAAGTAGATAGGGTTGTCAAGAAGGCTTAAGCATGCTTGCATTTATTGGCCAGGGAATTGAGTACAAGAGCACAGCAGGGCAGGCAGCATCAGATGAGCAGGAAAATTGATGCTTCCTGATGAAGGGCTTTTGCCCGAAACATTGATTTTCCTGCTCCTCGGATGCTGCCTGATCTGCTGGGCTTTTCCAGAACCACTTCAATCTTGACTCTAATCTGCAGTACCCACTTCTGCCTGATTGGTACGAGAGTAGGTTGTCACGTTGCAGCTTTATAAGACTTCGGTTAGGCCATATTAGAGTATTGCATTCACTCCTGATTGCCACATTACAGGAAGGATGTGGAGGCTTTGGTGAGGGTGCAGAAGAGGTTTACCAGGAGGCTGCCTGGATGAGAGGATATGAGCCAAAAGGAGAGGCTAGAAAAACTTGGGTTGTTTTCTCTGGAGCAGCAGAGGCCAAGGAGAGGTTTGATAGAAGTCCATTAGACAATGAGATGCATAGATATGATCGATGATCAGAATCCTTTTCCCAGAGTTGAAATGTCTAATACTATGGGGTATGCATTTAAGGTGAGAGAGGGGACGTTCACAGGAGACATGAGGGGCAGTCATTTCACACAGAGTGGGAGGAGTCTGGAACCCATTGCCAGGACTAGCGGTGGAGCCAGTTACAATCGGGGAATTTAAGGCACTTTTAAACAAGCTACATGAATATTCAAGGAATGGAGGGATATGGACCAAGGGCAGGCAGAAAGGATTAGTTTAATTTGGCATAATGTTCAGCACAACATCGTGGGCCAAAGGGCCCATTCATGTGCTGTACTGTTCCAGGTTCTACCACGGTCTGAGAGGATTAGAGTGCCCAGTACTCTCAGGGTCAGAGAGAATCAGAGTGCTCAGTAATCTCAGGGTCTGGGAGGGTCTGAGTGCCCAGTAATCTCAGTGTCTGGGAGGGTCTGAGTGTGCAGTAATCTCAGGCTCTGGGAGGGTTTGAGTGCCCAATAATCTCAGGGTCTGGGAACATATGGACATGAGGCAATTGTTGGTGAGGAAGCCTGAATCTGGGTGAATGTGAAGTTGAAGCCAAGATGAGTCTGTTCGAGTGAGCTGTTCTTGGCTGCTCCTTGCTGCAGAGTGAAAGGGTCCTGTTGAACTTCAGTTTCTGTCCCATTTTATAACTGCGTACTCTGAGCTCCTTTCAGCAGCTGTCACTGTCGGCTGGCTGCTTCCTTGTCGATGAAAGTGAACCTCAGCATAATGACATTCCCCTTCAGCTAGCTGGAATCAAACACAAACATCACTCAGTAATTTCCTCACAGGCACCGGGAGGTGCTCATTTGTACACAGCAAGATTCCAGCAGCAGCGCTGAGCAGATGGTCAGTTTTGGTGAATGTTGGGGAATGGACACATATTACCCAGGGAGTTCAGCAGAACCTCTCTGCTCTCTGCCAAAGTAATGCCCAGGGATGTTTTACATCCATCCGAGGCAGCAGAAAGGATGCAGTCTTAACTCTTCGCCCTAAAGAGGGGCAGCTTTTACAGAGCAGCACTCCCTCAGTACTGCCCTGGAGGGTCAGCCCAAAATCTGTGCTCAAATCTGTGACTGAGGCTTGAATCGATATCCATCTGAATGAGCAGCAAGAGTCCCCAATGAGCCCTGGCTGCTATCCAAGGATGTCTGGATCATGATCCAGGAGGGGAAAGCTGGAATTCTGGCTCTTCACCCCCTTCTTAATCTCGGGTGCTGAGGTCAATGGAGCCAAGCTCCTCTCTCCTCCAACTGCAGTCAGCTCAGTTGGAGCAGAGCAGGGATTGAATCTTCCTGACCCAGGGCTTGTTATGGGTTTCAGCTCCTCACAGACACCAGACAGCAATCGGTTGGATATTGAGGGAATGAAGAACATTGGGGATGGCGAAGGAAGATGGAATTGAGATTGAATTACAGCCACAAGGTACTGGCTCATTCCTCTTCTTAATCTCAGCCCTCAGACGGTCCCCTGCACCTGACCAATCCATTAGGAGGAACATAGACCCCAGGGCATTCTCTCTGTGATGGTAATCCCACAAAATGTGAGAGCATTTCCCAGGCACTCGAAAGTTGTGGACATTTCTGTTCATGCAACTTGTCCCAAGATTAAAAAGAAGGAAATGATTGATTGCTCTTTGATTATTTTCTGTCAAAGCCTGTTGTGGAACAGAAACTTTCTGTGTGCTATAAATTATGATTTGTAATCGTTCTGGTGATACTGATATTCCTCCTGGATATCAAAATGCAGCAAAAAACAACAATGGTGTCCCATTTCCTTACCACAACAGGAGGAACTGCTGCTTGCTCACTGCTCTGTGTTCGATCTGAAAGAAAACAGAATGAAACCTCTTCAGAATGGAGCCAAGTCTCAATCGAGCTCTTTCAACTGGGAAAGATGGTGAGGGGAATAACACTATCCACTTGGGTGGCAACTTTGAGGGATCTATGCACTTGAACACCAAGATCCCTCTGCTCCTTTATACTGCCAAGAATCCTATCTTTAATCTTATAGTCAGCATTCAGGTTCGACCTTCCAAAATGCATCACTTTGCATTTATCCAGGTTGAACCCCATCTGCCATTTCTCAGCCCAGCTCTGTATCCTGTCTATGTCATGCTGCAGCCTGCAGTAGCTCTCGATATTATCAATGGCACCTCCAAACTTTGTGTCATTAGCAAATTTACTAACCCACCCCTCAACCTCCTCATCCAATTCATTTATAAAAACGACAAAGAGCAGAGGCCAAGAACAGAGCCCTGCGGGACACCACTCACCACTGACCTCCAGGCAGAATACTTTCTAACTATAACCACTTCCTGCCTTCTGTCAGCCATCCGATTCTGAATCAGGTCAGCCAAATCTTGCTGTATCCAATACCTCCTGATTTTATGAATGAGCCTACTGGTGGAACCTTATCAAGTGCCTTGCTGAAGTCCATATACACGACAGCCACTGCTCGACCTTCGTCAATCTGTCTTGTCACCTCCTCAAAGAACTCAATAAGATTTGTGAGGCAAGACCTGCCCCTCACAAAGCCATGCTGACTGCCTTTAATCATGCTATACTTTTCCAAATAGTCATAAATAAAATCCCTCAGAATTATTTCCAAAATCTTGCTGACCACAGACGTAAGACTGACTGGTCTGTAATTGCCAAGGATTTCCCTACTCCCTTTCTTGAAAAGAGGAACAACATTTGCAACCTTCCAATCCTCTGGCATGAGTTCCGTGGAGAGTGAGGAAGAAAGATCTTCATCAGTGGCATGGCAACCTCCTTTCCTGCTTCCTGGAGCAACCTAGGATAATTCTGTTCTGGCTCTGGAAACTTACCAATCTTCATGTTTGCCAAAATTTCCAGCACATCAACTTCGTCAATCTTGATCTGTTCAAGTCTGTTTCCCAGCTCCTCAAATTTCTCATTCACAACAAGGTCCCTTCCCTCAGTGAAAACCGAAGCAAAAAATGCATTTATGGTTTCCCCTATCTGCTCAGATTCCATGCACAAGTTTCCTATGCTATCCCTGACTTGCCCTACCTTCTCCCTAATCATTCTGTTCTTCCTCACGAATGAGTAATATGACTTTGGGTTCTCCCTAATCCTTCGTGCGAAGCCTTTTTCGTGTACCCTCCTGGCTATCCTCAGTCCATGTCTGAGCTCCTTTCTTGCAAGCCTGTAATCCTCTAAAGCTGTGCTAGATCTACTGCTGATCTAAGCTGCCTTCTTCCTTTTGATGAGAAGCTCCTCTGTTCTCATCATCCAAGGCTCCTTAACCTTACCCCTTCTTCCTGTCTCAGAGGAACAAATTTGTGCATCTCTCGCAACAACTGCTCCTTGAACAGTCTCCATATGTCTGTTGTGCCCTTTCAGTGGAACAATTGCTCCCAATCTGTACTTCTCAACTCCTGTCTAATAGTGTCATAATTTCCTTTTCCCCAATTAAATATCTTCCCTTGATAACTGCTCCTTTCCCTCTCCAAGACTATGGCAAATGTAAGACAGTTGTGGTCACTGTCACCAAAGTGTTCACGCACCGCGAGATCTGACACCTGTTCTGGCTCATTGGCAGGCACTAAATCGCAAATGGCCTCTCCCCTCATTGGCCTGTCAAGATACTGAGTAACAAAAGCACCCTGAACACGCCTTATGAAAATGGATCCACCCAAACCATCTACACTAAGGAGGTTCCAGTCAATATTGGGAAAGTTGAAGTCACCCATAAAAACATTTGTATTTTTCCAAAATCTGTTAGCCGATGGGTTCTTCAATCTCTGTACGTCTATTAGGGGTCTGTAGAAAACCCCCAATGAGGTGGCTGCTCCTTTGCTGTTCCTAACTTCCACCCATACTGACTCAGTAGACAAACCTTCCTTGGCAACCTTCGTTTCTGTAGCTGTGGCGCACTCTCTGATTAGCAATGCTACACCCCCTCCTCTTTTTCCACCTGCCCAGCTCTTTTTAAATGTTCTAAACCCTGGAACATCTAGCAACCATTCCTGCCCCTGTGAAGCCCACGTCTCCGTTATGGCTACAACATCATAAACCCAAGTACTGATCCATGCTCTAAGTTCATCACTCTTATTTCTGACATTCGTTGCATTAAATCAGACACACTTTAACCAATCCCTTTGTTCCATCATATGAATAACCTTACTGATAGATTCACTATGTCCTGTCACTGCCCCATCTACAACTACCCTCCTCTCAGATAGGTAGTTCTGATTTCCACCCCCTTGCCAAACTAGTTTAAACCCTCCCAAACTGCACGAGCCAATCTCACACCCTGTACATTTGTACCACTCCAATTCAGGTGCAACCCGTCCTTCATGTACAGGTCCCACCTTCCCCAGAAGGCATCCCAATGGTCTTGGTGTCTGAAGCCCTCCCTCCTGCACCAGCCTCGCAGCCACATGTTAAGCTCCATTCACTGACTATTCCTCATCTCACTATCTCATGGCACCAGTAGCAAACCTGAGAACACTACTCTACTCATCCTTCTCTTAAGTTTCCAACCTAGCTCTCTGTAGGCACTTTTCAGACCCTCAATCCCTTTCCTGGCTATATCACTGGTGCCAACATGTACCATGATTTCTGGCTGCTCCCCGTCCCCCTTCAGAATCCTGTAAACCTGATTGGTTACATCCCGGATCCTGGCACCGACGAGGCAACATATTTTCCAAAGTCCCGTTCCTGACCACAAAATCTCCTGTTAATTCGTCTAACTATTGAGTCCTCTACCACTAGCACTTTTCTATTCTGCCCCTTCCCTTCTGAGCCTCAGTGCCAGAGACCTGACAACTATGGCTTTCCCCTGGTAGGCTGTCACTACCACCAGCATCCAAAACGGTACACTTATTGCTGAGGGAACGGCCACAAGGGATCCCTGCTCTATCCGTTAGTTCCCTTTTCTCCCCCTGACTGTAACCCAGCTGTCCTTATCCTGTGTCTGAGGAGTGACCACCTTCCTGTACATTCTCTCAATTTTTCCCTTAGCCTCCCGGATGATCTGCAGTTCATTCAGCTCAAGCTTCAGTTCCCTACCCCAGTTTTTGAGGAGCTAGTGTTGGGTCCACTTCCCACAGATGTGGCCGGCAGAGACATGTGTTGTGTCTCTCACCTGCCACATTCTGCAGGACAAACATGCAACTGCCCTATCAGCCATAACCTGCTAATCTAAAAGCCTGCACAAGAATAAACAAAGGAAGAGAAGAAAAGAAAAAGAAAGAGAAAACCTGAAAACTTACCGAGTTTACAGACTCTTGGTAAGGTTAGAGGAGGTGGGTGGGAGGGAGGCCCTACAGTGTAGGGTCTTGAGTTTAGATCTCATCCACTTAAAAACATCCCGGCAGCCCTCATTTCTCTTTGCCCTCTCTCCTCACTGCTCTGTTCAAAATGGAGGCCCGAACTCTCGGGCTAAGTCCCGTTTTAAGTGGGAAAAACTGTCTTAACCAGCAGCCCCTCATTTCTCTCAGCCCTCTCTCCTCACTGCTCTGTTCAAAATGGACATTCCTCGTCCTCAAATACCTGTTCAAATTCCTCATCAAATTCGTTATGGAATCAGCTTGAAATAAATTTTCAGGGAGTGTGTTTGAGATCCCAGCAACTCTCCAATGAAAACATCTCTCCTTATCTCCACTCTTTTGTGGTGATAAATAGTATGTAAAATATATCAATTTTGTAATTTGGAATGATTAAAAAAGAGTCACATATGAATATGGGTTTGCACTCTTGAGATTCTTTTACAAGGTCATAAAGGTTAGAAACAGGAAAGGCAAGGTCACCCTGTTGGAAGTTTTCTATAGGCCTCCGAATAGTTCCAGAGATGTCGAGGAAAGATAGCCCAGATAACTTTGGATCGGAGTGAGAGTAACAGCGTTGTTGTTATGGCGGCCTTTAACTTTCCAAATATTGACTGTAAATACTATAGTTCGAGTGTTTTAGATGGGTCAGTTTTGTCCAATGCGGGCACGAGGGTTTCTTGACCCAGTATGTAGACAGGCCAACAAGGGGTAAGGTCACATTGGATATGGTATTGGGTAATGAACCCAGCTATGTGTTAGATTTGGAGGTAGGTGCGCACTTTGTTGATACTGACCACAATTCGGTTATGCTTACTTTAGTGGTGGAAAGGGATATGTATATAACACAAGGCAAGAGTTATTGCAGGGGGAAAGGCAATTACGGTATGATTAGACAAGATTTAGAATGCAGAGATTGGGGACGGTAACTGCAGGGAGTGGGCACAATTGAAATCTGGAGCATATTCAAGGAACAGCTACTGTGTGCCCTTAGTAAGAATATACCTGTCAGGCAGGGAGGAAGTGGTCAAAAGAGGGAGCCATGGTTTACTAAAGATGTTGAAGCTGTTGTTAAGAGGACGAAGGAAGATTATGTCTGGATGATATGTGGAGGGTCAATTAGGTCACTTGAGAGTTACAAGTTAGCCAGGAAAGACAGAAAGAGAGAGCTAAGAAATGCCAGGAAGAGACATGAGAGGTCATTGGCAAGTAGGATCAAGCAAAACGCTAAAGCTTTCTGTAGATATATTAGGAACAAAAGTATGACAAGAGAAAGTTTAGGGCCAATCAAACACATTAGTGGAAAGTTGTGCATGGAGTCTGAGGGGATAGGGGAAGCACTAAATGAATATATTGTGTCAGTATTCACAGTGGAAAAAGACAATGTTGTTGAGGAGAATACTGAGAGTCAGGCTATTGGACAACATGGGATTGAAGTTCACAAGAAGGACATGTTAGAAATTCTGGAAAGTGTGAAAATAGGTAAGTCCCCTGGGCTGGATGGGATTTATCCTAAGATTCTCTAGGAAGCCAGGGAGGAGATTGCAGAGCCTTTGGCTTTGATCTTTATGTGGTCATTGTCTATAGGAATAGTGCCAGAAGCCTGGAGGATAGCAAATGCTGTCCCCTTGTTCAAGAAGGGGAGTAAAGACAACCCTGGTAATTACAGACCAGTGAGCTTTATTTCGGTTGTAGGTCAAGTGTTGGAAAAGGTTATAAGAGATAGGATTTATAATCGCCTGGAGAGGAATAAGTTGATTGAGGATAGTCCACATGGTTTTGTGAAGGGTAGGTTGTGCCTCACAAACCTTATTGAGTACTTTAAGAAGGTAACCAAACAGGTAGATGAGGGTAAAGTGGTTGATGTGCTGTATATGGATTTCAGTAAGGTGTTTGATAAGGTTCTCCATGGTAGTCTATGGCAGAAAATATGGAGGCATAAGATTGAGTGTGATTTAATGGTTTGGATCAGAAATTGGCTAGCTGAAAGAAGACAGAGGGTGGTGGTTGATGGGAAATGTTCATCCTGGAGATCAGTTAATAGTGGTACACGGCAAGGTTCTGTTTTGGGGTCACTGCTATTTGTCATTTTTATAAATGCCCTAGATGACTGTGTAGAAGGATGGGTTAGTAAATTTGTAGATGACACAAAGGTTGGTAGCATTGTGGGTTGTGCTGAAGGATGTTGAAGGTTACAGAGGGACATAGATAAGCTGCAGAGCTGGACTGAGAGGTGGCAAATGGACTCTAATGCAAAATACTGTGAGGCGATTCACTGTGGAAGGAACAACAGTAATAAATAGTACTGGGCTAATGGTAAGATTCTTCTTGTGTAAATGAGCAGAGAGATATTGGTGTCCAGGTACACAGATCCCTGAAAGTTGCCACCCAGGTTGATAGAGTTGTTAAGAAGGCATGCAATTTGTTAGCTTTTATTGATAGAGGGATTAAGTTTCAGAGTCACGAGGTCATGCTGCAGCGGTACAAAATTCTAGTGTGGCCACACTTGGAGTATTGCACACAGTTCTGGTCATGGCATTATAAGAAGGAGGTACAAGCTTTGGAAAGGGTTCAGAGGAGATTTATTGAATGTTGCCTGGTATGGAGTGAAAGATTTATGAGGAACAGCTGGAGTGTTTTCATTAGAAATAAGGTCAAGAGGTGACTTAATTGAGAAGTATCAGATAATCAGGAGGTTAGATAGGGTAGACAGTGAGATCCTTTTTCCTTGGATAGTGATGGCTAACATGAGGGAACATATCTTTAAATTGAGGTGTGATAGATATAGGACAGATATCAGGGTAATTTCTTTATTCAGAAGGTAGTCGGGCATGCAACAGTAGTAGACTCACCAATTTTGAGGCATTTAAATGGTCATTGGATAAACATATAGATGAAAATGGAATAGTGTAGGGTTGAAGGACATCAGATTGGTTCCACAGGTCAGTGCAACATCAAGGGCTTGTACGGCGCTGTAATGTTCTATGTTCTAAAGTCATTCTGGAACAGTAATTCAATGCAGCCATTCGAAGAAGACACATGAATGCCATCCGGGAGTTGGGAAAGCCTCTGGAATGTTAAATAAATAATAGCTATACTTCTGGGTTTATGACAGACAGTGTAAATGTTTTGTTTTGAGTTCAGTTTGATAAACACAAAGTTTAAGTTGAAAACGACTAAGAGTTGAATTCAGGATGAAGTTTGAGTTTCTCTCCTAGCTCGAGTTTTCAATGGAGAAGAAACCAGTCACCACAGCAGCAATGTTTTTCCCATTTGTGAACTTCTCCAAACAGGGAGAATTTGGGACAGAAACCTTCAGCTTGTTCAAATTGAAAATGTTGAGACATTAGAACATCGATTGATTCATGCATTTGGATTCAGAGAAAAAACATGGAATTGTTATGGAGTTCAAGACAGAGAAATGGACAGGAATCAGGACATTGGGAAAATACAGAGTTGAGATTGAAGTATACTTTCTCCAGACTTGTGCCTCTGTAATGGATAGTGATGGGAATGTGGGTGAGCATTGTTTAATGAGTGTGTCAAGGTTCTTCTCACTGTAATAAATATATGCACACAACGTGGTGTGTCTTTTTTTCTCTCTTTTGTGTAATAAGAGTAATTTTGATTGTGAAAGAACATCTGCAGCCTCATGTGAATATGTCCCAGTGAGTGACCATGATGGTAAGTTTTGTCAATCCGACAAATGAGCTGCTTCATCCATGACCTTATCAATGACATCAGGAATCTAACTGTGTTAAATAGAGATTTGGAACAGAGTAATTCCTGCCCAATGTTGCAATAATGATGGAATTAGTTTGCTTACCATTGACTGTTGTATGCACAATGTTCTGGTCTTCAACAGGGCTCCTAAATAAATACAACACATTCGATTTATTGCGCATTTACTACAGAACAACACATTCGATTTATTGCACATTTACTACAGAACAACACTGTCATCTTCACAATCTCGGGGATGATGGATTTTACACTTTTCACCATGGACTTTCGAGACCAGTTTAAAGATGAAAAGGATAATCTAGAAGCTTGGATCTTTTTCTAAAAAGAGCAGAATTTATGTGAACAACAAAGGAGAGAATTTGACCAAAACAGAGGGCATGCTGGGAAACTTGGCCAAGTTGTTGTTGTTTTCGAATGTGGAAGGGAGAGATTTCTTCAAGAAATGTGCTGCACTAATGTTCAAATGGAGCTGGAGCAAGCCATCAGCGGATTTGTGACTTTGCTCTGGCTTGTGATGTGATCAGAAGGTTTCTGGTTTGAGTCCAGCTTTGATTGTTAAGGGGTCTCTCTCTCTTAAGGGGCAGTATCTTTCTCTCTGAGACAGTCATTTGGGTTCAAGTCCCAACTGCCCAAGAGAGGAATCAGAACAGATTGAAAAATAACAATGAACCCAATCATTTACCAGCGACTTCTCTACAATGGAAGAAGAACCAGCTAAAAATTGAGAGTGAGGAAGGATTAACCCTCAGGCTTTCAGAAAAATAGCGGACGTTAGTTTCTGGTTTACATAAGTTTCAACTCTATTCATGTGTAAGCTGTTTGTGTTTTAACATCAATAAACCAATCATTTAGAAAAATGTTTAGAGATGGAATTGACTTTTACCTCTCTTATCCCAGAGGTTCAGAAAGAATATTCCAGCAGGGAGGAATGGACAAAAGAGGCTTGGACTGGGGACAAGGTGAAATCACGAGTCTCTGGCTCCCAATCAAGACCCCGTCCTGCAGCTCATGTTAGGAGCTGATGATCGGAGACTTGAATCTTTCAGTTGGAACACAACAAATATAGCGTGTGCACTGGACTGCAGCGGTTCAAGAAGGCAGCTCACTACCACCTTCTCCAGGGGAATAAACGCTGGGGCCAGCCACTGATGCCTAATTTCCACGGGTGAATATGAAAATAACTGCCATATTTGGAGACAGAGCAGATACTGATATGGATGCCACATTTTAATTCAGTTTGGGTGTCTTTTCTCAGTAAGAGGACTCTGTAGCCTGTGCTGGAGGATTATGGATAAACAGCAGCTAGACTCAACTGGATACAGTGTTACACTGGGCTCTGTATAGATGGATAATACTCTAAATTCCCATTGGATTTACACTCATTGCTAGATTCAAACAATTTTCACAAAGTCAGCGTTTATAATTTCAACATCAAGTGAATATTCTTTATCTTTTGAATGTTAGTTAAGATCCTCTGGGTATATGTATCCTTTACTCAAAGTGAACATTCCATCAGCCTCCAGACACTGACAGAGCTCTCCTCTTTAAGGTTATGAAGCTGTGAAGACTGAGATAGTGACCTCCATATCTGAAGTACAGTCAACAGGATTGCCATTTTTAATAAAAGATATTATTTAATAAAGGCAATTCAGAAAAGGTTGATAAGGATGATCCCTGGTGTGAAGGGATTGTCTTATGAGCAAAGGCTGAACTAGTTGGGACTCTACTCACTGGGGACGAGAGGAATGAGAGGTGATTGCATTTTAAAGATTCTTAAGGGGCTTGACAGAGTTAATGCTGAGAGAATGTTTTCCCTTATGGGAGAGTCTAGGACCAGAGGACATAGTCTCAGAATAATGGGACAGCAATTAAAGACTGAGATGAGGAGGAATTTCTTCTCTCAGAGTATTGTGAATCTTTGGAACTTCTTGCCATAGAGAGCTGTGGGGGCAGAGTCTTTGAACTTTTGAGATGGAAATCTTGATCAGTTGGGGATTCAAGGGTTATAGAGGAAAGCAGGAGAGTGGATGAGAGGAATATTGGATCAACCATTATCCTTTTGGATGGCACAGCAGGCTTTAGGGATTAAATGGCCTACTCCTGTTCTTATTCCTTTTGGTCAACAACTCACTGAGATGCTGCCCAGTACAGCAAATGGAATTGCAACGAAACACTTCAGAAGGTCTTTATATCATTGGAAGAATCCAGGCTTTATGTCCATAATCGATGTATTTAAAATCCTTTATAGGGACAATTAATGAGATGGAAACCAACTATTGAGGGGGTGAAGAATGAGGGATCATGGATACAAAATACACCAGAAAAGATCGAGTCCAGACGCTCAGGAAATCCCTTAACCCAGAGGGTGGGGAGGCTTTAGGTGTCACTCCAGATTAATGGCAGGTGGAGGATCAATGTCAACATTCAGGATTCAATTGGAGAGGCGTGTGAGGATAAAGGGGATTGAATGGATGGGGGAGCAGGACAGGAAAATGTGATTTGGACTTTTTGCTGATGTGGAAGTGAAAAGCCAGCATGGGTTATTGGGCTGAGTGATTGAACACTCACTTGGTCATCCCAGCAGGAGATACTGTGCTGCCAGTGAGTTCCAAGCACCTGTGCAGACCCTGACACTGGGTTCGGTAGGTAATGATCCAGTACATACTGGGGATCCTGCAGGTGATGTCTAATGCTTGACACATTTAAAGCTTTCTGACTGTCACCAGCAGATACCTGTGACCTAACACTGGAGGACATGTGATAGCAGAGATGGAGCAAACTGGAATTGAATGGGCATCTGGATGTATGGCATGGTCTCGACAGTCACTGACCCACCATTTACAATGGATCTGTATGCTGCAGTGGGAATGCTAATCACCCCCCAATATCAAAAACAATAACTACAGTGACAGAATCAAACCCAAGATGAAATGGGATTTACCCTTGTGTAGAGTCCTTTACTGATGAGCACAGCTTTTGTTTCTGAAGGAAAAATGTGAGCAGGACAATGCAGATCAAGACAGCGAAGCCCAGAATGGTGCCAATGATTAAATTGGAATCTGAAGTCCAGGGAATACCATAGGAAGACTTTTCTGTAATATATTAGAATGTTACACACACAGTCACTTCAGTCTGAGTAATTTCTAAGATTGTCAATAACATTAATTTTGATTTCTCCAGCATAGTAACTTCCCTCCTGACTCCCCAAAGCCTGTCCACAATCTACAAGAGACAAATCAGGAGTGTGATGGAATACTCCCCACAAGCCTGGATGAGTGCAGCTCCAAAAACACTCAAGAAACATAACATCATCCAGGACAAAGCAACTGGCAGTATTAGTCACCACAGTCACAAGCATGTAGTCCCACCACCACTGACTCCCTGCTGTGCACTATCTATAAGATACACTGCAGAAATTCAACAAACATCCTCAGACACACCTTCCAAACCCACGACCTCCTCCATCTAGAAGGACAAAGGCAGCAGATACATAGGAAGACCACCTCCTGCAAGTTCTCCTCCACGACACTCCTCATACTGCCTTGGGAATACCTGCCCTTCCACTGATGAAGCACAGCAGCCGGGTGCTCCCTTCCCTGTTCACACCAGTGTTCACTCACATTGACTTACCAGTTACAATGAGCTGGCTCCCTGCTCCATAGATGTAGCTCCACACTATACACAGCAGTATCATTGAGAGTCATATTGACAAGGCTCAGAACGTAACTGTTCCTGCTGACGTTCCTGGAAAGCTGAACAAGATCGGGGAAACCCTGGGTCTTGGTGAGGGTGCCATTCACAAAGTGGCTTATCACCCACTCCCTGTTGCTGCCAGGTTGCTGGTAGTGCCAGTGGACATCAGTGTCAATCACACTGGCATTGTACATGCCACACTGGAACTCAACAGTTTCACCCTCTGCTACCTTGCTGACCACTTGATCCTGAATAAGGACTGGATCAGCCAATGGATCTGCTCATATTGAAAAGAAAAACATAATGTAACTGGATTTGTAACATTTTATGGAATCTCCTCTTGGTTAAATGTCAATTTGCAGAGGATAAACTGAAGCTTCCTGTGTGGATATTGCTGTTTGCAATTTGAGGGGGAATGATTTGAAACATATCAATCACTGAATGCTTTCCAATTTGCTGCTGTGATTCATTTTGTGAATAAACTATCAAGGGGAGAATTTCACAATGCTCACGGCTGACTGATTGAAAGAGATTCAGCAGCCATTTAAAAAGTTTCATTCTCACTGAAAACTGAAAGAAAAAAGCTGAAAGTTTCAAACAGCCTGCAATGGGTGGTCCCTGAGCACACCCTCTCTGATTCACTATTGCTCCATCCAATTCTGTATCCAAACAGTGTGCAGGGTGTAGGGAGAGAGCAGGACATTGGCAGTCAGGAATGCTGCTCATTTGAAGAGTCGGTGCAGACTGGATGGGCTGAATCTACTCCTATTCCTATGTGCCACTGTCTGTGTCTCTTGGACTAAGGGAATGAATGAGGGTCATAAGAAGGGGAGTAACCAGGGTGGGGGTGAGGAAGGGTTTAACTCAAGGCAAGGACATCAGAGGTAGAGATGGGAGTGTCATTGTGCAGAACAGGAGCTTCAGGGGGTTGTGGGAAATGACGGCCCAAAGACTCGAGAGCTGAGAGTTTGAAATTTCCCGGATAAATTACTCACATCTTAATGAGCCCTGTTTAATCTTTAGTTTAAATGACGCTGAGAAACATATCCAGTTTTAATGTGGAACTGACTCATGGGAGCAAATGTCTGTGAAATACAGCAAATTTCAATTAAATAAATCCTTTTGTATTCTGTTAAATTCTCAAATTAAAGATAAATACAGGCTGATGGATTAATGTTGAGCTCCTATGTGCAGCCTTGGCACTGAACCCTTCTCTGTGTGAACACAGCGTTAGATAATTACGGAGTCACCCTTTTTGCGACCCAGACCTCTCATTGGCAACAGCGTCTCCAAACAAGGCACCAACTGTTTGCTTCTTTATTGAATTTGCTCACAAAAGAGTTGTAACACAGTAATACACAACAATTCCAGGCTAACTGAGAGCTGGAAACATATCACCTTAATTCCTGATGTTCCCATCAATTGTTGTAAAAACCCATCTGGTTAACTAATGTCTTTCAGGGAAGGAAATCTGCCGTCCTTTCCTGGTCTGGCCCACATGTGACTCCAGACCCACAGCAATGTGGTTTGTTCTTACTGCCCTCTGAAATGAACAGGCAAGTGACACAGTTTGAGGGCAATAAGGGATGAGGAACAAATGCTGGCCTTGCCAGCGATGCCCACATCCCATCAGAAAAATGGAAGACAATTCCCTGATGAACTACATCCTGGGAGTTCCCATTGACTCATCTATTAACTGGAACAATGTAATAAATAGTGTCTACAAGAGCAGGCCAAGGTGAGTAGCTCACACTCTGCCTCCCACAGCCTGCCTACCATCTATCAACAAAGCAGAAATCAGGAGGATGGTGGAACAACTTGCCTGGATGGGTGCAGCTCCAACAACACTCAAGAAGCTATATGCCATCCACGACAAAGCAGCCCACTGGATGGCACAACAACTAACACCTTCAACATTCACTCCCTTTTACACTCATGGACAGTGGGTACTATCCACAAGTTGCCATTCAGTAACTCAGCAAAGCTTCTCCAACAGCAGTTTCTGAACACACAACCTCTCCCATCTAAAAGGACAAAGGCAGCGGGTACATGGGACAACATCTCTTTCAGGTTCCCCTCCTGGGCACTCACTATCCTGACTTGGAAATACCATATAGAACTTGTGTAAACATGGAACATTTTATACAATTTTTTAAAGTTGAAATTAGGGGGCTGACTATTCCACGAGTATTGCGTTTGAGTGGATGAAATTCATGCTTAGTATGAGTCAAAAAATGGACAAACAAGAGCCAGATCGCTTTATAAAATAATATACAACAAAACGAAAAAGGAATTATAGCCATTATTGAATATTTATCTACAAAATAACTGTCTCCATTCTGCCTGCTATAGAAGAATGGTACTGTCGTACCATATTTCAGTTCCCAGTACCATAAAGTGCATGTAGGACTATACATACCAGATATACTCATGTATCAGTTGAATTTTTTTGACTACTTTTTATGGTTAAATTTATGGGATTGACTATTACAGGGATACTACATTTGAGGGGCTGAAATTCATGTCCTTCAAAATTCATACCATATAGTTGGCAGAAGAAAAATTAACGTCCAAAAGAATAAAGAAAAAAACTCAAGAATTACAGTAATTCGGAAAATCTGATTGAAGCGTGGCGGCTGGTGGACTGGAAAGCCCAGAACGGAATGGCATAGCCAGCAGACTGGAAAGCTGGAGTGGAGTGTAACGGGCAGGCACACTGGCTCATAAATGTTGATCTGTTAACTGTGAAGAACCAGGGTGGAGTTTTACATGAGATATATGGAAAATTCCAGACTTTTGGATGAAAAATAGGGGGTCGACTTTTACATGAGATCACACTACATCATCGTTCCTTCAGTGTCAGTGGATCAGATGTCACAACACCAAGGGAATCACAACAGCTCAGGAAGGCAGATCACCATCACCTTCTCAAAACATTCAAACTAGGACCAGGATGAGGTCATTCAGCCCATTGTGTCTGCACTGCATTTCAACATAATCATGGCTGATCATCCAACTCAGTCCCTTGTTCCCACGTTCTCCCCTTACCCTTTGAACTCTTTAGCCCTCAGAACTATATCGAAATCTTCCTTGAAAACATTCAATGTTTTGTCCTCAGCTGCTTCCTGTAGCAGAGAAGCCATTTCTTCTCAAGGGCCATTCACAATGAACAAGTACCAGCCCAGCCAGTGATGAACCCATGCCAATTATGAATGAAACAAAACCAGACAGAGACAAGAGAATGTTAAATGCATTACTGAGAACAAACGAGATGGTGAAGCAGAAAGGCAGAGAGAAGAGAAAGAGTTTGAGATTGAGGAACCGGTCCAAGAGGAGAAAAAGTTGATTCAATCTGTGAGTAAAAGCTGAGAATTGTTCGATATTTATATTGAGCTCTCTGCTTTCTCTTTACCAGAGGAATTTAACACATTCTCCTTTACTAATTTCACTAAGGCCACTGGCTTAGCTTCCTTTACGTATCTTTCCCCACATTGCCTTTCTTTAACAACCTGATTCCTGATGAAGGGCTTTTGCCCGAAATGTCGACTTTCCTGCTTCTCGGATGCTGCCTGAACTGCTGTGCTTTTCCAGCACCACTCTAATCTTGAGTCTGGTTTCCAGCATCTGCAGTCCTTGTTTTTACCTTTCTTTAACGACTAGCACTGTGACTTTACGTGTCCCGCCTAACCACAGTGGAAACACCTGAGACCTTTCACCTCCTTTCCACCCTCTGTGATGAGACAAACTGTATTCACTGCTCACAATGTAGTCTCCTCTTCATTTGGGAAATGAAACACAGACTAGGTGACCACTTCTCAGAACACCTCCATTCTGTCTGCAAACACACTGAACAATTGAGATGCATCTGTGACTAATTCAGATAAAAATAGTCAATAAACAGAAATGATTAAATAAAAAGTGTGTTAAATAATATTTCTCAACTCTTGTCAGAATCTGATCAACATTTTGGAGGCACCATTTTTTTCTGCTGCAGGTTCAAAACTCATCTTCACTGCCATTGAGAAGGACAAGGGCAGCAGATATATAAGAATGCTACCCACTGCAAGTTTCCCTCCAAATCACTCATTATCCTGTCTTGGAATATATCATTGTTTCTTTGTAGTTACTGTAATGTGGTCAGCCAGATAGATGTCATAGAACATGAGTTCCCTGATTGGGGCTGTTTAACCTATTCCAGTCAGGGAGCCCTGGCTGACAGATAAGAACACGAATGTCAGAGGTCCTGCTTGTTATGGACCAGGTCAGATAACCCACTGGCAAAACAACTTGAGGAACCTCTGCCCATTTTTCATCTGCCTGGACATATGATGGTCTCCATATCCTCGTTAAATGCATTTCTTTCAGTTAATAACATTCAGGGATACATTTAGATTCTTTTTCTGTGTATGCCTTTTGATACAATTGCTGTAATTCTTCATCTTTCTACAGTACCTCAGTTAATTTATCTGAGCTAAAGATGTCTGCTTTGTCATCTATCTGTTCCTGGTTTGTCTCAACCATCTGAACAGACAGGGTACCTGCTAAGTCCACTTCAACTTTCTTATTAGTACGCTTTGCTCTCTATTTTTCTTCTGGTGACTTTGTGACCTCATTTCCACACAGTCAGGAAAAATCCCAGGATATGTGTCCTGCAGTCGTTCAGTTGCCTGAGTTTCTACTGGCTGTCCAATCACCATAGGCAGAATGTCTACCTGTGAACTAGCTATATCATTAGCAAGGACAGATTGTATTCCGAGAGCTGCGAGTTTGTCCAGTACTCCGACCATGACTTTTCTTTTCTTCACTGGGCAATCTAAGCTCATTTTACATAATTGAGCACTTCTCTCATCTTGAATTCCTGGTGCTCGCACCTATTCTGGCAACAGTCCTACAGAAGTACATATATCCTCACCTTTCAGCATCACAGATTGAGAAGGTCCTGTATCTCTTAAAATCTTAACCTCTTTACCAGCTGCTCCTGGCCAATGCAAGCTTATGCTCTCTAAATCAAGCAGGGCAAACCTGGTAAAACTCTTCTGCACCTACTCCAAATCCTCCATACCTATAATGTGCCAACCAGAATTGAAGTGTGGCCAAATCAAACTCTTAAAAAGCTGCAACAGGACATCTTGACTCTTGTACTCAATGCTCGAACCAATAATGGCAAGAATTACATACACCTTCTTTACCACCCTCTGTGTGCATGACCACTTTCAGGGAGCTATGAACTTGAAATCCAAGATCCCTCTGTACATCAATGCTATTCAGGGACTTGCCATTAATTGTATAATTTTTCTGAACATTTGATCTCCTAAAGTGCAGCACCTCACACTTACACGGATTAAACTCCATCGGCCATTTCTCTGACTTTTTCTGCAATTGATCGATAACCCACTGTATCCTTTGACAATCCATAACTGCAGATCTTTGTATCATCTGTAACCTTACTAAACTACCCATCTACATTTTCAACCTTGTCATTTATATGTATATATTTCACAAAAGTAAAGCTGAAATTGTAAAGGAGTTACTCAACACTTAGGTGTTTCAGAGAAACAGACAAGTGCAGTCGAGGTAGAAAAACTCGAATTACAATTGAGGAAAATGGAGTTAGAAGATAAACAAAGAGCAAGAGAGGAAAGAAAGAGGAAGAGAGAAAGAGAGAAGAGAGGGAGAGAGAGAGAAAAGAGAGAGAGAAGGTTCTTAGCTGAGCAAAGAGAGAAAGAAGAAAGGGTGAGGAAAAGAGAGAGAGAAAGAGGGAGATTTGAACTTGAGAATTGCGACTTAATCAGCAAAGTCAAGTTAACAGGATGGAGATTAAAATAGAAAGTAGTGGTTTATGCATATAAATATGTCAAAACTGCCACATTTTGAAGAGAAAGATGTTGAAGCTTTCTTTATTTCATTTGAAACATTGGCTAGGCAGATGGAGTGGTCCGAGGATATTTGGGTCATGTTAGCTCAAACTAAACTGGTAAGCAGAGCTCGTGAGGTATTTGCTGTGCTGTCAGATGAGGGAACAAGAGATTATGAAGAGGTGAAATAGGTTATTTTAATTGCTTGTGAATTGGTACCAGAAGCATAAAGACAGCGGTTTGGAAACATAAAGAAGGAACCAGGTCAGACTTATGCTGAGTTTGAAAGAATTAAACATAGTCATTTTGATCAATGGGAGCATGCTTTGAAAATAGATAAGATCTTTGAGGCTCTAAAACTCACTTCCAGAGATTGTAAGAATTCACATGGAGGAACAGAAAGTTCAGAAAGTGAGAAGGGTAGCAGAATTAGCAGATGAGTACATATTGGTGCATAAGACAAGTTTCCAGCCAGAATTTCATCCTGTGAGCAATAGAAGTTGGGAGAAGGGGAGATCCTACACTACGAAACCAAGAGTAGAGAGCACAGGTAAGAATTTGCCACAGGATAAAAAAGAAGCCCAAGAGGGTGGAAAGGAGGTGAAAGGTCTCAGGTGTTTCCACTGTGGTTAGGTGGGACACGTAAAGTCACAGTGCTAGTCGTTAAAGGAAGGTAAAAACAAGGGTTGCAGATGCTGGAAACCAGACTCAAGATTAGAGTGGTGCTGGAAAAGCAAAGCAGTTCAGGCAGCATCCGAAGAGCAGGAAAGTCGACATTTCGGGCAAAAGCCCTTCATCAGGAATCAGGTTGTTAAAGAAAGGCAATGTGGGAAAAGATGCGGTAAAGGAAGCTAAGCCAGTGGCCTTAGTGAAATTAGTAAAGGACACCTCAAGAAGAGCCGAGGAGCTGCAGGAGAGTGCACAGCCTAGGCCGGGGCTGGGTATGGAGTTAGTTCCTGATGTCCATAAAGAATTTGCCTCTGTGGGTAAAGTTTACTTAGAAAGAACAGGGAAGAAGGGCAAAATGGTATAATTTTGAGAGATGCAGGATCTAACCAGTCGCTGATAGTAAAACATTAGTGAAGATACACTCTTCCTGATCTGTTACCTGAGAGTATGGAAATTTGTAGGATAGATGGACAGAGATTTAGCATTCCCCTATGTAAGATCAGGTTGGAGTGCCATCTTAAGACTGGGGAAGTTATAGTAGTAATGATTGACAGAGCGTCAGTTCCAGAAATTCAGTTTGTTCTTAGGAATGATTTGGCAGGATCCAAGGTGGGAGCAACACCCGTTGTTGTGGAGAAGCCCAAGGAGGACCAAGACACTGAGGAGTTAAAACAGAAATATCCTGATATTTTCGCAGACTGTGTGGTAACCAGATCCCACTATCATAAGTCACAGCATGAAATAGAAAGTAAAGAGAAAGATGAAAGAGTTGAGGTTCACTGAGAGTACACCCTGTTTGATGTTATGGTGCAGGAAAAACTTGAACAGACAGACGGTCAGCGTTATGGACTAGGCTAGACCACTCAAAACAGTCTTAAGCAGGCAGCCCAGACCATAACTTCACAATGTGTTTCAGTAAATGAAAATTACCTGGAGTAAATTAACGAGGTTGACTGCTAGATTGTAAAACAGACAATAATTTATTCACAAAATTATACAATGAAACACAAAGAACAGAATAAAGAACCCTTACAGAACTCAATGTATCCAAACTAGACTTAAGTATGCTGTTCCAAATATACACAACAGTCCCAATAACTCCCTTTAAAAATCAGTATAAATGGAATACATGCTTACAGGTTGACGTTGAAGGGCAGAAGAAGAGAGAGAATTTCCTCACAGCAGACTGTTGAACCCGCAACCAGTTCAGGACTAAATTAAACCGCTCAGCTAGAGAGATGACCACTCCCCTTTCATTATACAGGTCACTTCTAAAACATGACCACTTTGGCTGAGGTCTCATTTGTTCACAAATAAACAAAAGGCCTTTCAAAATCCTTTTCATCTCTGTACCAAACCAAACTGATCATAACCTGGCCTAGTTTATTATCCCTCTGAAAAAAAAACAAGGACATAGTATCCTTGAGAAAAGAAACAGCTTTTAGAAAAAGGGACTACCTTTGTGACCTCTCCCTCCTTAAAAAAAAAGGACCATCCACACCACAAGATAGCTTCATTTTTAACCCTTTAAAACCTGGTTAGTAGTCTAAACACTCATATACACTATGCTGACTTTAAACATGCAAACGTGCACAACTACATGCAAATTCAGGCCACGGTACACCCACCACCAAAAGCCTCTGTCTCTCATTTGAGTATCAAATGCACTTTTAGCTAGATTTACCACCAAGCCTGCCTTTCGAAGTTGATCAAACAAATCTGATAAATGCTAAAATGTTCTTTCCATGAGTGTCTAAAAATCACCAGCAATAACCTTAATAGCCAGTTTCTGAATTGTGCCTGGAACGTTTTTCATGCCAACTGATATAGTTCATTTGGTATTATGAAAATCAAAATGGCCTTTACTCTCTCTGATGGATGTACTTGCCATTAGCCTCTGAGCAAGTCTAACTGAGAAATGTAAGTTGTTTGTTCCACTTTTTTGATACAGTCCTCCAACCATGAAATTGGAATTGCATCAGTCTTTGTAACGATGTTGACTTTGTGATAGTCCACACAAAACCATTTGGTAGTATCTGGTTTTGGCACCATGAGTTTAGGAGTGCTCCAGTCACTGTAACTCACTTCAATTGTGCCATCTTGGAGCATGCGCTCTATCTCCTTCTGAACCTGCGCCAACTTTCGAAGGTTATGCCAATAAGGATGTTGCTTAAAAGGGACAGCATCTCCTATCTCTACATCATGCACAATTAGGTTAGTACTTCCCAGTTTATTTCCGCATATTTCCCTATGTGATAGGTATAACTCTTTGAGGCCTTTTTGATTTCTTTTTGTAAGATAACTCAATAATTTTATCCCAATTTTGACAATTTCTCATTGTCCAATTTGATTTGAGGAATGCCCAAATCAGAATACTTTGAACTTGCTTCTTCCTTCAGTGCTGTAATCATTAACACCTTCTCCTCTTGCTTTCCTTCCCTATCAAAATACCTTTTGAGCATATTCGCGTGACATACTCTGAGATTTCTTCCTGACTGGAGCTGTTATCAAGTCATTCACCTCACTCAATTTCCTCCCGATCTGATATAGTCCTATAAACCTTGCTTTTTAAGGCTCACCTGCTATTAGAAGTAACACCAATACCTTATTCCCAATTGCAAAATTGTGAATTTGTGATTTCTTATCCTCTTCTTGTTTCATTGTATGCTGTGATACTTTTAAATGCTGTCCAGCCAACTCTCCATCTCTATTTAATCGTTCTCTAAAATTTGACATGTAGTCCAAATGGGTGGTCTCTGAATTCTGACTTATTAATTTCTCCTTAATCAATTTTAACAGTCCTTGTACTTCATGTCCAAAAATTAATTAAAATGGACTGAATTTGGTCGATTCATTTGGTGCACCTCTGATCGCAAAAAGTACAAACGGAATTCCCTTATTGCAATCATATGGATAATCCTGACCATAAGCCCTCAACATGGTCCTTAGTATTTGATGCCATCTCTCTGGTGCTCCCTGTGATTCCCAATGGTACACAGTAGATTTGAATTGCTTTATTCCCAAGTTATCCAGGCTGTTAATCTGACTGCATTTCTATTTGTAGTCCATATCCTGTAAAAAGAAATAAGTAATTCTTCTCTAACCCTTCTGGCTGTGTTGCTGCATACTGGGATTGCCTCTGGGAATCCAGTTGACATATCCATTATTGTTAATAAATACTTATTCTCACTTTACGGTTGAAGTAGGAGATCTATGCAATCACTCAAGACTCTTGTGAAAGGTTCATCAAATACTGGAATGGGTATTAAAGGTGCAAATTTTATTACTGCCTGTGGTTTTCCTATTAGCTGACATGTATGACACATCTGGCAAAATTCAACTACATCTTTGTATAGTCCAGGTCAGTATACTTTGTATTTTAGCCTGTGCTTACCTCACCTGTAAATGACCTCCAAGTGGTAGCTCATGTGTCACTTGCAGCACCTCCTTTCTATACACTACTGGCAAAACAATTTGATGAATCTCTGCCCATTTCTCACCTGCTTGAATGTGTGACATTCTCCATTTCCTCAATAAGACATCATTTGTGAAGTAACAACACACAGGAATGAATTCACTTTCCATCTGTGTAAATGCCTTTTAATATAACTGTTTCAACTCTTCATCTTTCTGCTGTAATTCAATCAGTTTTACAGAGATAACAATACTTGCATATTTACCTATTGCTCCTTCTCTGTTCCACTTATCTGATTGAAGAAAGTTTCTGATAAAACTATGTCAGCCTCCTTATCTGTGCCTTTTGATCTCCCCTGCTTCACCTTGTGTCTCTGTGATCTTGTGGTCACACAATTAGAGAAAATTCCTGGATGAACATTCTCCATGTCTTCAGCTGCCTGTGTCTCCACTGGCTTTTCAACTACAGTAGACAGCATGCTGACTGGTGAATCAGCTATATCATTTGCAAGGACAAATTGTATTCCTGGAGCTAAGAGTTTGTCCAGTACTCCTACCATGACTTCTTCATTCTTCACTGGACAATCTAAGCTCACTTTAATTGAGCACTTCTTGTCTCCCTTTGAATTCCTGTAACCAGTACCTTTTTCAGGCAATAGTCCCTCAGGAATGCATATCTCCTCATCCTTCTGCATTACAGATTGAGAGGATCCTGTGTCCATTAATGTGGTACCCTCCTTACCCGCTATTCCTGGCCTGTGTGAATAAACCAGACTGATCGTGCCCAGCCTAGTTTATTATCCGTCTGAAAGAAATCAAGGACAGAATATCCTTGAGAAAAGGAACAGCTTTTAGAAAAAAGGGACTAGTTTTGTGACATCAGACAGAAATGTTTAGTCTTGAAGGACAAAGAGACTTGCAAAGGCAAGATGACATGATAAAAGACCTATAAAGAGGCAGAGAATATTCCAAAGGGTTATTGTCTGAAAGATAAAATCCTAAAACAGAAATGGAGACCATGGCAGGTTCATGCAGAGGAGAAATGGGCCAACGTGCACCAAAATTGTGTTGCCAGTAGCGTACAGTCGGGAGTTGTTATGAACCTCGTGTAGGAGGTTACCTTGGGTTCAAAAGACTCAGACTAAAGTACAAAAACATTTTTATTGGCGTGGAATGCACAGGGATATGGATAACTTCTGCCGTACGTGTTATCGATGCCAAATGGTAGATGTGCCACAGGCGGTCATAAAACCACAACTCTGTTGCCAATTCCCACATTTGAAGAACCTTTCATGTGGGTTAAAATTGATTGTGTAGTTTCCCTCCCCAGAACTAAAAGTGGGAACCAGTACTTGTTAACCATATTGAATGTGGAAAAAGTGAGGACTGCAGATGCTGGAGATCAGAGCTCAAAAATGTGTTGCTGGAAAAGCGCAGTCGGTCAGGCAACATCAAAGGAACAGGAGAATCAACATTTTGGGCATAAGCCCTTCTTCAGGAATCAGGGCTGAAGAAGGGCTTATGCCCAAAATGTCAATTCTCCTGTTCCTTTGATGCTGCCTGACCGACTGCGCTTTTCCAGCAACACATTTTTAAATCATATTGGATGTGTCTACCAGATTTCCGGAGGCAATACCATTATGGAGTATCAAAGCAAAAAGGGTAGTAGGAGAGTTATTAGTTTTCTTCACACGGTATGGTCTGCCCAGAGAGATTCAGTCAGAACAAGGGTCAAATTTTACTGTTGGCCGTTTAAGAAATTTATGGATAGCTTCGGTATACAGCACTTTAAATCCAATGCCTATCAACCTGAATCTCAGGGAACTTTAGAAAGGTGGCATAAGATCCTGAAGACCATGTTGAGAGCATATTTACAGATCTGTAGTTTAACAATCATACATGTTGCAGGTTGAAAGAATGTAAATGCAGCTGCGCTATTGTGGATTTAACTGAGAGAGTTCAGATGAATAGGTATATGGGAAGAAGATAAGAACTTAAATTAAAGTTAATTGCATGTTAGGGTAATGTGTTTAAAAAATAGAGAAAAAAGTGAAGCCATCTTTTCATTATGATGGTTCAGCTTTTCTTCGGCGGGGTGGGGGGGGGGGGTTGTTATGAAGATGTGGGTGCACTGTGCCTTTAAGAGAGATAAAACAGCAGAACTATCTAACACAACTAAGTGTTCTGAAAAAAAAAATTTGGTCAAGCAACATGAACAGCAGGATTCCTGGAAATGACAAAACAGATTTGAATTAGGCCATTCAGTTGAAAGAGAAAGAACAGGCCTACATCCCCGGACATAGAGGGAAAGCATGTGGTGATTGTAACAAGTTCAGCCAGGTGGACATCTCAGAATATGAGTTCCCTGATTGGGGCTGTTAACCTGGTCCAATCAGAGAGCCCTGGCTGAAAGATATAAACAGGAGTGTTAGAGATTCTGCTCACTCTGAGAGCGGGAAGCTGGACCTCTGTCTAAGAATCTGCATGATTTAATAAAGGCGATCTGGGTGATGGGATACCGGCCTTTGTGGAGTTACTTCACCCTGTGTGCTGTCATTTTAAAAAGAGCTTGGGATGCAGCTTCATAGTTTCTTGAAAGTGAATTCACATGTAGAGAGGATGGTGAAGCAAGTATTTGGTACACTTGACATTGAGTACAGTAGTTGGGATGTCATGTTATGGCACTACAAGACATTGGTGAGGCAACCTTTAGAATATTGCTATAATTTCTTGTTGCCTCTCCATATGAAAGATGTTGTTTAACTTGAGAAGTTGTACTGAAGGGTTTGAGCTATAGGGAGTGGCTGAATAGGCTGGGACATTTTTCCTCAGAGAGTTGGAGATTGAGGGGTGATTGTATGGAGGTTTATAAAATCATGAGGGGCATGGATCCCAGGGGTATGAGGACCTGAGTGGTAACTTTTCCAAGCGGATAGTTGTATGCATATGGAATGAGCTGTCAGAGGAAATAGTGGGAGTGGGTACAATTACAACATTTAAAAGGAATCTGGATGAGTGTATGAATAGGATTCATTGAGATGGTTATGGGCTAAATGTTGGCAAATGGGTCTATGTTAGATTGGGATATCTGGTCAGCAGAGATGCGTTGAATCAAAGTGTCTCTTTCTGTGCTGTATGACTCTGTTGCTGTATTTCTCAATTAAAAAGCAGCAGGTTTGATTCAGTGGGTGATTTTAAAGTCTACAGCATTGATGAGGACTCCTTTGGTGCCAGAGATTTCGATGGGGCTGAATTTATTCATTGCAAACAGGGAGGCTTTCTTGATACAATATCTAGATGGTCCAACAAGTAACCAAGCAGTTCTGGATTTTATACTTGGGAATGAGCCTAGCCCAGTGATTGAAATTGTAGGGTTTAGGAAATTGAAATCATATAACGCCCTTGAAGGAATACAAAAGAAGCAAGAAAGAGCTAAAATGTGGAATAAAGGTGGGGTGGGGAGGGCAGAGTGATCATGAAATGTCCTTGGCACATTGGATTAAGGAGAAACGCAAGGTACTTTACACATTAATTGGGAACAAGAAGGTAGCTAATGAAGGGGAAAGGTCACTCAAGGGCAAAGGAGGTAATGTATGCATGGAGCGAGGGGAAGTGAGTGTGGTCCTTAATTTGCATCAATATTCAGAAAGGAGAAGGACATGATGATGATAAAATCAGGGAGAGGTCCTTAATATTCTCAGGCATGTTGACAAAAAGGAGGAGGTGCTGGGTGGGTGGTTTGAAAAATAGTTTGTTCGAAAACACCCCAGGGCCTGATGGGAGTGTCCCAGGATACGATAGGAGGAAAGAGAGGAAATTGCTATGGGCCTGCAAGAGGTCTTTGTATCCTTGTTCGCTACATGTGAAGTCCCAGAAGCCTGGAGAATAGTCAATATTGTTCGTTTGTTTAAGAAGGATAACAGGGATAATCTAGGAAATTATAGGCTGGTGAGCTTTACATCAATGGTAGGGAAATAATTAGAGAATTATCTAATAGTTTTGTTTCCTTATTTGGAAAAGTATGGACTTATTAGGGATAGTCAGCATGGCTTTGTATGGAGGATGTTATGTCTACATATTTGATAGTGTTTTTTGAAGAAGTGACAAACATGACTGATGAGGATCAGACAGTGGGTGTTGTCCACATGAACATTACTAAAGCAGTTGACAAGGTCTCTCATGGTAGGCAGGTGCAGAAGATTAAATCACATGGGATCCATGGTGACTTGGTACATTGGATACAAAATTGGCTTGGTCACAGAAGACAGGAGGCTACTGTGGCTGGGTGTTTTACTATCTGGAGGTGTGTGATCAGTGGAATTCTGCAAGGATCAGTGATGGGACCTCTGTTGCTTATCATATATGCAAATGATTTGGATGAAAGAGATTAATAAGAGAATGATCAGGGATAGCGGAGAGAACTTGTGCGTAGAGTCTGAGCAGATAGGGGAAGCCCTAAATGAGTTTTTGCTTTGGTTTTCACGAAGTAAAGGGACCTTGTTGTGAATGAGAACTTTGAGGAGCTGGGATACAGGCTTGACCAGATCAAGATTGATGAAGTTGATGTGCTGGAAATTTTGGAAAACATTAAGATTGATAAGGCCCCAGGGCCAGACCAGATTTATCCTAGGCTGCTCTGGGAAGCAAGAAAGGAGGTTGCCAAGCCGATAGCAAAGATATTTGCCTCCTCACTCTCCACAGGAGTCGTACTGGAGGATTGGAAGGAGGCGAATGTTGTTCCACTTTTCAAGAAGAGTAAGAGGGAAATCCATGGCATTAACAGACCAGTCAGTCTTATGTCTGTGGTCAGCAAAGTTTTGGAAAAGATTCTGAGGGATAGGATCTATGTCTATTTGGCAGTCAGCATGGCTTTGTGAGGGGCAGGTCAGGCCTTACAACTCATACTGAGATCTTTGAGGAGGTGACAAGACAGGTCAACGAAGGTTGAGCAGTGGATGTGGTGTATATGGACGTCAGCAAGGCATTTGATAAGGTTCCTCATAGTAGGCTTATTCATAAAGTCAGGAAGTATAGGATGCAGGGAGATTTGGCTATCTGGATTCAGAATTGGCTGCCTGACAGAAGGCAGAGAGTGGTTGTAGATGGAAAGTATTCTGCCTGGAGGTCAGTGTTGAGTGGGATCCTGCAGGGCTATGTTCTTGGGCCTCTGCTCTTTGTAGTTTTTATAAATGACTTGGATGATGAGGTTGAGGGGTGGGTTAGTAAATTTGCAGATGACACAAAGGTTAGAGGTGTTGTTGATAGTATCGAGGGCTATTGCAGGCTGCAGTATGACATAGACAGGATGCAGAGCTGGGCTGAGAAATGGCAGATGGAGTTCAACCTGGATAAATGCGAAGTGATGCATTTGGAAGGTCAAACTCGAATGCTGACTATAGGATTAAAGACAGAATTCTAGGTAGTGTAGAGGAACAGAGGGATCTGGGTGTGCAGGTACATAGATCCCTCAATGTTGCTACCCAAGTGGATCTGGTTATTAAGAAATTATATGGTGTTTTGGCTTTCATTAACGGGGGATCTTGTTTGAGAGCCATGAGGTTTAGCTCCAGCTCTACAAGTCCCTTGTGAGACCACACTTGGAATATTGTGTCCAGTTCTTGTTGCCCTACTAAAGGAAAGATACAGAAGCTTTGAGAAGGCACAAAGAAGGTTTACCAGGATGCTGCCTGGACTTGCCTTATGAAGAAAGAATGAAAAAGCTCGGACTTTTCTCTCTGGAGAGAAGGAAGAAGAGAGGAGACCTGATTGTGGTATACAAAATAATGAGAGAAATAGATGGAGTCAATAGCTAGAGACTCTTCCCCCAGGCAGGATTGACAGGTTCAAAGACTCATAGTTATAAGATATTAGGGGAAAGCTCAGAGGAGATGTCAGTGTTAGGTTCTTTACGCAGAGAGTAGTGAATGCATGGAATGCATTTCCAGCGGTGGTGATGGAAGCAGAGTCATTAGGGATATTTAAGCGACTGCTGGACAGGCACATGGAGAGCAGTGAGTTGAGGGGTGTGTAGGTTAAGTTATTATATTTTACATTAGGATTAAACCTCGGCAGAACATCGTGGGCCAAAGGGCCTGTTTTGTGCTGTTCTATGTTCTATGAAAATATGTTCAGTCTGATCAGAGGATGTTGCTGAGAAGGATTCTGGGAGGAGTCATCGTAGTCATTGCCCAGGAGTAAATAGAAGGAAGTCAAGATTAGTGTGCTGTTGCTAAAGCACAGCAGGTCAGGCAGCATCCGAGGAGCAGGAAAATCAATGTTTCGGGCTGGGGCTCCTCAGGTGCTGCCGGACGTGCTGTGCTTTTCCAGCAACTCACTAATCTTCACTCTAATCTCCAGCATCTGCAGTCCTCACTTTCGCCTAGTTAATAAAAGGAAGACAACTTTAGCAGACTGAATATTTTAAGAAGGGCTGCTTTGTGGGTGTAGTGCTGCTGGAGTTGAAGTGTAAGCTTACATCAATACTGGGCCTCAGTGAGGAGGGCGAGCAGCGGTGAGGTAAGGCAGTTGGAGGAGGAGCAAACACCTACAGCTGCTCAAGACCAGAGGGTAAAGGAGAAGCAGAAGGACATATACCCGTGAAGTCACAAGCAGCAGGTAAGTGAGTGACTGGTGAATAGCTTTTCTTCTTTCATTTTCTCTTCACTGTGCTCCTGTTGTTGACTGAAACGTTAAGTCATGGCAGGAGATCCAAGACCCGTGTCATGCTCCTCCTGTGCAGAAACTCAGAGACCATTCTGATGTCCCTGACTCCTTCACGAGCAGAAAGTGAGCCCAACTGCAACTCCTGCCTGACCGCTTGACAGCTCTGGAGCTCCGACTGGATTCACTGTGAAGCATCTGTGATGCTGACTGAGTCGTGGATAGCAGGTTCAGTAAGTTGGTCACACTGCAGATAAAAATTACTGAGAAAGATAGGGACTGGGTGACCATTAGACAGAGGAAGAGTTCGATGACAGTGCAGTTGTGTCCTGTCATCAATACCCTCCATAACAGGTATAACTATTTTGGATACTGTTGGGGGAGGTGGCTCACCAGGGGAAGTTGGTAGCAGCTGGATTCATGGCACAGTGGTTGGCTCTGCTGCACAGGAGGGCAGGAATAAGAGTGTCAGGGCTGTAGTGATTGGGGATTCAATTGTAAGAGGATTAGAAAGGTGTTTCTGCAGTTGTAAATGAGAGTCTGGGATGGTATGTTGTTTCCCTGTTCCAAGGGTCAAGGATGTCTTGGAACTGCTGCAGAATATTCAACAAGGGGTGGATGAACAGCCAGCCATTGGAGGGCATATAGGCACCAATGATCTCAGTGAAAAACAGGACAGGATGAGGTCCCACAATCTGATAGAGAGTTTGGAGTTAAATTAAAAAGTAGGATCGCAAAGGTAGTAATCTCAGGATTGCTACAATTACCACGTGCCAATCACCAAGAAGAGATCTCTAACTACCACCCCTTGACATTCAATGGTGTTACCATCACTGAATCCCCCACTGTCAAAATCCTTGGAGTTACAATTGACTAGAAACTAAATTAGACGCACCACATAAACACAGTGACTACAAGACGAGGGATACTGCAGCGAGTAACTCATTTCCTGATAGCCTGAAGTCTATCCACCATCTATCCACACGATGAGAGAACACTTTGGTGACAGTGACCACAACTGCCTCACATTTAGCATAGCCTTGGAGAGGGAAAGGAGCAGTTACCGAGGGAAGATAATTAATTGGGGAAAAGGAAATTATGATGCTATCAGACAGGAGTTGGGAAGTACAGACTGGGAGCAATTGTTCCACAGAAAGGGCAGATGTGTTTAAGGTGCGGTTGTTGCGAGTGATGCACAAATTTGTTCCTCTGAGACAGGTAAGAAGGGGTAAGATTAAGGAACCTTGGATGATGAGAACAGAGGAGCTTCTCATCAAAAGGAAGAAGGCAGCTTATGTAAGGTGGAGGTAGCAAGGATCTAACACAGCTTTAGAGGATTACAGGCTGGCTAGAAAGGAGCTCAGAACTAGACTGAGGAGAGCCAGGAGGGGGCATAAAAAAGGCTTCGAGGAGAAAGTGAGGACTGCAGATGCTGGAGATCAGAGCTGAAAATGTGTTGCTGGAAAAGCGCAGCAGGTCAGGCAGCATCCAAGGAGCAGGAGAATCGACGTTTCGGGCCTGAGCCCGAAGAAGGGCCCTTCCTGAAGAAGGGCTCATGCCCGAAATGTCGATTCTCCTGCTCCTTGGATGCTGCCTGACCTGCTGCGCTTTTCCAGCAACACATTTTCAGCACAAAAAAGGCTTGGCAGGAAAGCTTAGGGAGAACCCAAAGGCATTTTTCTCAGACATGAGAAAGAAGAGAATGATCAGGGAGAAGGTATGGCCAATCAGGGATAGCGGAGGGAACTTGTGCGTGGAGTCTGAGCAGATAGGGGAAGCCCTAAATGAGTTTTTGCTTTGGTTTTTACGACAGAAAGGGACCTTGTTGTGAATGAGGAGCTGGGTTGCAGGCATGACAAGATCAAGATTGATGAAGTTGATGTGCTGGAGATTTTGGCAAACATTAAGATTGATAATTCCCCAGGGCCGGGCCAGACCAGATTTATCCTAGGCTGCTTGGGAAGCGAGAAAGGAGGTTGCTAAGCCACTGGTGAGGATCTTTGCCTCCTCACTCTCCACGGAGGATTGGAAGGAGGCAAATATTGTTCCCTTTTTCAAGAAGGGTAATAGGGAAATCCCTGGCAATTACTGGCCAGTCAGTCTTACGTTTGTGGTCAGCAAAGTGTTGTAAGGAATTCTGAGGAATAGGATTTATAACTATTTGGCAAAGCATAGTGTGATTAAAGGCAGTCAGCATAGCTTTGTGAGGTGCAAGTCATGTCTCACAAATCTGATTGAGTTCTTTGAGAAGGTGACAACACAGCTCAATGAAGGTCAAGCAGTGGATGTGGTGTATATGGACTTCAGCAAGGCATTTGATAAGGTTCCCCATGGTAGGCTCATTCATAAAGCCAGGAGGTATGGGATTCAGGGAGATTTGGCTATCTGGATTCAGAATTGGCTGCCTGACAGAAGGCAGAGAGTGGTTGTAGATGGAAAGTATTCTGCCTGGAGGTCAGTGTTGAGTGGGATCCTGCAGGGCTGTGTTCTTGGGCCTCTGCTCTTTGTAGTTTTTATAAATGACTTGGATGAGGAGGTTGAGGAGTGGGTTAGTAAATTTGCAGATGACACAAAGGTTGGAGGTGCTGTCGATAGTATTGAGGGCCATTGCAGGCTGCAGTGTGACATAGACAGGATGCAGAGCTGGGCTGAGAAATGGCAGATGGAGTTCAACCTGGATAAATGCAAAATGATGCATTTTGGAAGGTCAAACGCAAATGCTGAATATAAGATTAAAGACAGGATTCTTGGCAGTGTGGAGGAACAGAGGGATCTGTGTGTGCAAGTACATAGATCCTTCGAAGTTGCCACCCAATGGAATGTTTGTGGGATGATTTCCTTGGCAATATGTCAAGAAACCAACTGGACAACAGGCCACCCTAGACTGGCCATTGTGTAATGAGAGAAGATTAATTAGCAACATTGTGGTGTGAGATCCTATGGGAAGAGTGACCATAATATGGTAGCATTCTTCATTAAAATGGAGAGTGACACAATTAAATCTAAAGTAGGGTCTTGAAAATAATAAAGTTAATGTTGATGGTATGAAGCATGTATTGTATAGGATAATCTGTCCAAGGATACTTATGGGATTAATGGTGGATAGATAATGGCAGACATTTAAAGAACACATGGATGAACCTCAACAATTCTATATCCCTGTTTGGCAAAACAGTAAAGCAAGGAAGGTGGCTTAACCGTGGCTACCAAGGGAAATCAAGAACAGTGACAAAACCAAAGATGAGTTGCATAACTTCACCAGCAAAAAGCAGCAAACCTGAGGACTGGGAGAAATTTAAAATTCAGCAGAGAAGGACAAAGGCTTTAATTTGGAAAGGAAAAATAGAACATGAAATTATGCTTGTGGAAAACATAAAAACTGACGGTAAAACCTTTGAGTGATATGGAATCAACAAATGATTGGTGAAGACAAATGTAGATACAGTTAGAATCAGGTGAGTTCACAAAGAAATGGTGGACGACTTGAACAATGCAAGTTGTTGGAAAAGCTCTGCAGGTTTGGTAGCATCTGAGCAGAGAAATCAGTTAATGTTTCAGGTCTGGTGACCCTTCCACATAACAGTTCTAAAGAAGTGTTAATGGACCCAAAACGTCAACTCTGATTTCTCTGCACTGATGCTGCCAGACCTTCAGAACTTTTCCAGCCACTTCTGTTTTTGATTCTGATTTGCAGCAGCCACAATTCATTTCTTTTGTCAGTTGAACAAATACTTTGGATCTTCCTTCAGAAAATGCTAGGCGACAGAGGGTCAAGCATGAAGGAGGTATTGAAGGAAATCCTTATTGGTCAGGAAATGGTATTGGGGAAACTGATGGAATTAAAACCTGATAAGTCCCAAAGGGCTGATGCTTTGCATCCTAAAGTACTTAAGGAAGTGGCTCTAGAAATAATGGATGCATCGGTGATCATTTTCCAGCATTCTGTAGACTCTGAAAGTATTCCAATAAATTGGACTCAGCTAATGTAACCCCATTCTTTAAAAAAACAAAGGAGAGAATAAATGGGGAAATATAACCTTGTTGGTACAAAGGGCCTATTTCCATACAGTAGGGAATCTATAAGTATAGGCAGGTTAGCTTGACATCAGTGGTGGGGAAAATGCTGGAGTCAAACATTAAAGATGTAATAACTGAGCATTTGGAAAGTGCTGATAGAATTGGTCCTTGTCAGCATGGATTCATTAAAGGGAAATCATACTTGACAAATCTACTGGTCACATCTTTTGAGGATGTGACCAGTAGAGTGGACAAGGGTGAATTAGTAGATGTTGTGTATTTGGACTTTCCAAAGACTTTGACAAAGTCCCACACAGGAGATTAGTAATGTAAATCAAAGCTCATGGTATGAGAGGTAATGTATTGACGTGGATAGAGAACTGATTGGCAGACAGGAAGCAGAGAGTTGGAATAAACAGGTCCTTTTCAGAGTGGCAGGCAGTGACGGGTTTGGTATCACAGGGTGCAGTGCTGGGACCCCAGCTGTTCACAATATACATCAACAATTTGAACGAATTAAGTGAATGCCATGTCACCACATTTGCAGATGATACTAAGTTGGGTGGCAATATGTGCTGTGAGGAGGATGCAAAGAGGCTGCAGGGTGATTTGGACAGACTGGCTGAGTGGGCAAATGCTTGGCAAATGCAATATAATCTGGATAAATGTGAGGTTATCCACATTGGCCACAAAAAAACAGGATAGCACTTTGTGATCTGAATGGTGGCTGTTTATGAAGAGGTGAGGTGCAATGAAACTTAGGTGTCATGGTGGAATAGTCGCTGAAGGTTGGCATGCAGGTGCAGCAGGCAGTGAGGAAAGCTAATGGCATGCTGACCTTCATAGTGAGAGGATTTGAGTATCGGAGTAAGGATGTCTTGCTGCAGTTATACAGGGTCTTGGTAAGGCTACACCTTGAGTATTGTGTGCAGTTTTGTTCTCCTCATCTGAGGAAGAACATTTTTGAAGGAATGCAGTCAAGGTTCACCAGACTGATTCGTGGGATGGCAGGGCTGACATATGAGGAAAGATTGGATCAACTGGGCTTGTACTCACTGGAACTTGGATGAATGAGGGAGGATTTCATAGAAACATAAAAAATCCTGATGTGACTGGACAGGCGAGATGCAGGAAGAATGTTCCCAATGTTGGGGAAGTCCAGATCTAGGGGTCATGATCTAAGAATAAGGAGTAAACCACTCAACACTGAGATGAGGAAGAATTTCTTCATTCAGAGTTGAGAACCTCTGGAATTCTCTCCCACAGGAAGCTGTTGGGGCAAGTTCATTTGATATATTCAAGAGGAAGCTGGACATGACCCTTTGTGGATCAAACGGTGTGGAGAGAGGGCAGCAATGGGATACAGAAATTACATGATCAGCCATGATTCTATTGAATGGTCATGCAGGCTCAAAGGGCCAAATGGCCTACTCCTGCTCTATTTACTATAATTTTGTGTTTCAATAAGTTTGAAATATCACAAAAATTGGAGGAGTTTTGGATAGTCAGTAAGGTTGTCAAAAGATACAATGGGATTTTGTTCAGTTGGAAATTTGGGTCAAGAAATGGGAGATGGAGTTTCATTTGGACAAATGTGATGCATTTTGGGAAGTCACTTGTCAGAGGAAAGCAGACAGTAAATGGCAGGAACCTTATGAGAATTGAAAAACAAAGGGATTAGATATGTAAGTCCATAGCTCCTGGAAAGTGGCATTACATGTGAATAAAGTGGGAAAGAAAGCATACAGCCTGTTTTCTTTGGTTGGGGTGTTGAGTATAAAAATTGGCACGTCATGTTGCAGCTGTATTGCATTTTAGTTCAGCCACATTTGGAGTATTGTGTGCAGTTCTGGTCAGCACAGTGCTGCAAGGATATGGATGCTTTGGAGAGGGTGCAAAAGAGGATTACCAGGATGTTGCCTGGATTGGAGCGTATTAGTCTATAAGGACAGGGTGGACAAACTTGGATTGTTTTCGGAAAAGCATCAGAGGCTGGGGGATGACCTGATATAAATTTATAAAATTTTGAGAGTCATGGATAAGGTGGATAGTCAGAGTATTTTTGCTAGGATGCAAATGTCAAATACTGGCAGCAGGGGGTGAGGGGGAATAAATTTAGCAGAGGGAGAATATTTATTAATAATGTGTGAGGAAAGGTTTTTACACAGAGAATGGTCAGTGCCTGTATTGCACTGCCAGGGGAGATGGTAGAAACAGGAACGTTTTAGAGGCATTTAGACTGACACTTTTACAGGGAGGGAATAGAGGGATATGGGCCATGTGTATGCAGATAGGATTCTTTAGACTGGCATCATGGTCGACACTGATCTGCTATTGGCTTCTCCCTCAGCCACAATGGGGCAAGGAGAAGAGAAACCCCCAGGAACTACCTGAGCCAGCATGGGGTCTGAAGTCAAGCTCTCAGCAACATTCAACACAAAGCTCCAGGTAAATATGTTCGAAACTCCCAGAATATTATGATCACTCTTCCCTAGTCAGGTGGATCAGATGGCAGGAATATAATGTAGAAGTATGACAACATCTCAGCCTCAGTCCCAGTGTCAGCTGTGGGAGCTCATGGAGAGTGAGTTCCCTCGTCCCTTGAATTGTGCTCAATGCGGTTTCCTTTAACCTGAATCGAGCCAATTGTCTCTGAAATGGAGAGAGATGTGTGTGCCCCTTTGTGCTCTATGATTCATTCCCAATCCCTGGGAGATTCCCCTGCAGATGTGGCACCTCATAGAGCAATCTCCCTGACTCTGTTCATCCAGCACAATAACAATGACATTCTTGTGAGTCAAATGAAATTAATATCACTCATTCTGCAGTATAAAGCTCCACGTTTCCCATAAAATCATCTGCCCATTATCATAAATAAATCCTCTTTTCACTCGCCCAACCAACATTGAATCTGAGCTCAGCTTCCTCCCCACAGTGAATCCATCCCCGAGATCACTCTCCATCACCTCCTCAATCTTCTTGATCACAAACTGATCTCCAATTCATTCATTGGGCAAGAGGTTATTGTTGGAGCTGATTGTCATGTAAACTCTACTTACTGTCTACAATGAGCTGGCTTCCTCTCCCATAGATCCATCCCCAGACTGAGCAGTAATAGACCCCAGTGTCACTGGGCTGGACGTTTGTGATGGTCAGAATGAAGCTGTTACTGGAGAGGTCTCTGGAAGGCTGGAATCGCTCAGTGAATCCTGAGTACAGTTGTATATAATTCGATGTGTAATGTCTCAAGATCCACACTGTCATTCTTCCTGGTTGTTCCCGGTACCAGTAAACATCGGTGTCTGTCACTGCGGCGTTCCTCATGGTGCACAGTAACCGGGCAGTGTGACCCTCGATGACACGTTGCAGGATCGGAGACTGGAGAAGGTCTGGGGCATTTGCACCTTCAAAACAAAAAAAAAATCAATAAACAAACAGGAATGTGATTTTTCTAAACTCCCATATGGAATTAAAGGGACTCTCTCAGCAGTCTCAGTCCTATATTAAAGAGAGGGAACAGGTTGTCAGACTGAACTAGTTGTGATGGTTTAATCCTGATTGATATCCTGGCTATCAGTCACTGGATGCTGACAACAGTAATACAGATGTTGCTATAACAGTGACATGTTGAATTCACACTGTTGAACCGCTGTCTGACACAAGCTAACTTGCCACACAGTGCAATCCTTTTCCCTGGACTATTCATAGTGAGAGAGGCTTCCTGACAATCCACAGCAGATGTAAGGATTGCAACTGGGAATGGTCTGCTGCATTAGAAAAGGCAGCCAAGCAGCATTTAAAGGGGCTGGATTTCCCCAACGATCGACAGAGATACAGCCTCTCCAGCCTCAGCAAACTGAGGCCTCGCCATAGCTAAGGGTCCTGGAGGTCAGACTGGGGGAAAATGGGGAACCTCTCCCTCCATTCCCTGGATACAGGATCTTTACCACAGCTACTGCTGCCTGAAACAAAAGTAAAATGGGTAAGGGGGCTAACGTGGAAAATTAGAGATAGTATTAGATCCAAGGAAGAGGCAAATAAATTCCACTAAAAGACAACAGAACCAAGGAGTGATTGATTAATGATTGTGTCAGGAAGAAAAAATCATGTATGAAAATAACCTTGAGGGGAACATACAAACTGACTGGAAAGGTCTCTGTCAGGATGTGAATAGAAAAAGATTGTGAAGGAGCTGGTGTTAGACCGGGGTGGACAACATCACAACTGGTTTATTTAAAATAACAAGCTTTCAGAGCGCTGCTCCTTCATCAGTTGAAGACCAACAACTTGTGATCTCTAATAAACCTGTTGGAATATATCCTGGTATCATGTGACTTCTGACTGCGAGAAAAAAATTAGTAAAGATAAATGTCAGTCCCTTACAGCTAGAAACAGGGGATTTTGGTTCTGTGTTCACAAAGGTGGACACAAAGGACACTCCAGAAACATTGGGAAACACAGGGTTTCGTGAGAGCAAGGAAATGAAAGAAATCAAAATTAGTCGAGATGTGGTATTGGTGAAATTGATGATAAGTCCCCAGGGTTTAATAATCTACATCTCAGAGCACTTAAAGAAGAGGCCCTGGAAATAATAGATGCATTGATGGTCATCTTCCAAGACTCTACATTCTCTGGAACATTTTCTACAGATTAGAGGGTAGCAAATGGAACCCCAATATTTCAGAAGAAGACAGAGTTAAAACAGGGATGTTGTGTGTAGATTTAGTGTCTCCAATCATTCTTCTTGCTATTCCTCTTAGTTACTGAGACCAAGTGGGGAAGTATACCCACATGAACTCTTTGGCAGAAGAGTGGCTCAGTCTTGATAAACAGAGTTGGTTTATGACATAATACTGAATAGTGAGTTACATTCCACCTGAGTGACGTGAGAGTCTCTGGGAGACCTCAGGCAGGACTTAAAAGGACAAGTTACTTTTTCACAACAAAGACCATCACAGTGAACTGAGAACTTAGAACTGGTTAGCTCCTCACAGGAACTGTCCTTTCTGTCCTGATGGTGGATCTTATGGTGTGATATGAGTTAACTCTTTCACGTTCTAACTGTCTCACAGGAATATCCACCTGGTAATGAAAAACAGTTCTCATAAACAAGACAATCTTATCCAGTACAGAAGATGAAACGTAAACATCAGTTAACCCTTGTACAGACAGCTAGAGCTAGTGGGGACAGGGTTGAGTGAAAAGGGAAATGAAACCCTCGACTCACTCTGTTGTTGCCCTGTCATAACCATCCAATGACTGTGAAGAAACACAAGGCAAAATAAAAGACAGCCTCAGGATTCAAACAGTGAGAGTGAGAACAGGAACAGAGGAATTGTTTCCTGTCGTGGAAGACGAAATTGTGAAATTAGAAGCTGAGCTGAAATGTGACGGAGCAGACAGACCCAAACTAACAGGAAATGGATGAGGCAGCAGTTCCCACAAATAGATTCAGAAATCTGGAGCTCAGAAGCAGGAGGGAAGAAAGCAAAAGGAAGGGCAGCATTTCACAGAAAGGTGACTGTACAATGGGAACATCTATTGTCTCATCCATGCCCCTAATCTCCATGAGAAAAATTCATCGTTTGGACTCTAACCCACCCCAGTGATTCTTTGATAAAGTAAATAACTGTGTTTACTGGAGATCTGAAACACAACCAGAAATTGCTGGAGAAACTCTACAGGTCTAGCAGCATCTGTGGGAAGAAAACAGAGTTAACATTTCAAATCTGGTGACTTTTCATCAGAACCCCATCATTTCCTGCTTTTGTTCCAGCAATTCTTTGGCTGTTAGATTAGATTAGATTGCCTACAGTATGGAAAAAGGCCCTTCAGCCCAACAAGTCCACACTGACCCTCCGAAGATTAACCCACCAAGGACCATTCCCTGACCCCACATTTACTGATGCACCTAACACTGTGGGCAGTTTAGCATAGCCAATTCACCCGACCCGCACATCTTTGGATTGTGGGAGGAAACCGGAACACCCAGAGGAAACTCACGCAGACACGGGGAGAATGTGCAAACTCCACACAGATGGTCACCCAAGGCGGGAATTGAACCTGGGTCCCTGGCGCTGTGAGACTGTAGCACTAACCACTGAGTCACCATGCCACCCTTTTTTAGATATTCTACAGTGTTGAAACAGGCCCCTCGGCCCAATGAGTCCACACCGACCCTCTGAAGAGAAACCCACTGAGACCCATTTCCCTCTGACTAATGACCAAACACTATGGGCAATTTGCCATGGCCAATTCACCTGGCCTGCACATCTTTGGACTGTGGGAGGAAACCGGAACATCTGGAGGAAATCCACGCAAACAGGGGAGAACATGTACACTCCACACAGACAGTCACCCAAGGCTGGAAATGAACCCGGGTCCCTGGTGCTATAAGGCAGCAGTGCTAACCACTGAGCCATTGTGCCACCCCCTGTCTTCAAACTGTCACTAAAATCAATGATTGATCATTAATTAGTTTTTAAGGAGGCTCTTAAAGAGGTAAAGTGAGTTTGAGAGATGCAGAGGTTGAGAGAGTCAGTTCCAGAAAGCAGTGATCAGAACAATGAAGGTCCAACAAGAGTATTTTAAGTGTATTCTGCAAAGCCAGAAGCACCGGAGACAATCTTTACTCCACCTACACCTCCTAATGCCACAAAGTCACCATTTTGGCCCTGCAGATGTGCTGATGGGAAGCATTGGTTCACGTCCATGAGCCACAACCAATTGATCACAAAGAATAATGATAGAGAGTTAGTAAATCAGAAGGATCAAGAGGGATCCATTCAATCAGTAGCTGAAAATGTGTTGCTGGAAAAGCGCAGCAGGTCAGGCAGCATCCAGGGAACAGGAGAATCGACATTTTGGGCATAAGCCCTTCTTCAGGAATGAGTACAGTTTGCCCAGCAGGCTAAGATAAAAGGTAGGGAGGAGGGACTTGGGGGAGGGGCGTCGGAAATGTGATAGGTGGAAAGAGGTCAAGGTGAGGGTGATAGGTCAGACTGGGGTGGGGGCGGAGAGGTCGGGAAGAAGATTGCAGGTTAGGAAGGCGGTACTGAATTCGATGGATTAGACTGAGACAAGGTGGGGGGAGGGGAAATGAGGAAACTGGTGAAATCCGAGTTCATCCCTTGTGGTTGGAGCGTTCCTAGGTGGAAGATGAGGCGCTCTTCCTCCAACTGTCATTTTGTTGTGGTCTGGCGATGGAGGAGTCCAAAGACCTGCATATCCTTGGTGGAGTGGGAGGGGGAATTGAAATGTTGAGCCACAGGGTGGTTGGGTTGGTGTTCAGAGAACACCTCTGGGACACCCGGACCAACCAACCCAACCACCCTGTGGCTTAACATTTCAATTCCCCCTCCCACTCCACCAAGGATATGCAGGTCTTTGGACTCCTCCATCGCCAGACCACAACAAAACGACGGTTGGAGGAAGAGCGCCGCATCTTCCGGCTAGGAACCCTCCAACCACAAGGGATGAACTCAGATTTCACCAGTTTCCTCATTTCCCATCCCCCCACCTTGTCTCAGTCAAATCCATCGAACTCAGCACCGCCTTCCTAACCTGCAATCTTCTTCCCGACCTCTCCGCCCCCACCCCAGTCTGACCTATCACCCTCACCTTGACCTCTTTCCACCTATCACATTTCCGACGCCCCTCCCCCAAGTCCCTCCTCCCTACCTTTTATCTTAGCCTGCTGGACAAACCTTCCTCATTCCTGAAGAAGGGCTTATGCCCGAAACGTCGATTCTCCTGTTCCCTGGATGCTGCCTGACCTGCTGCGCTTTTCCAGCAACACATTTTCAGCTCTGATCTCCAGCATCTGCAGACCTCACTTTCTCCTCCATTCAATCAGTAGACAGATCTCCAAGGGCGGATGCTGGATGGGTGATAATGGAGGTTGGGATAATGGGTGTGATGATGGGGGTGAGGGTTTATGGATGAATGATGATGGGGGTGAGGATGATGGGTGTGATGATGGGGGTGGGGGTGATGGGTGAATAAAGATGGGAGTGGGGTGGGGATGATGGGTGAGTGATGTTGGGGGTGGTGTTGGGCTGCTGGGTGAGTGATGATGGGAGTAGGGTGGGGCAGATGGGTGAACTGGATTGACACAAAGTACAACCCGGCTGTTCCATGACACCACAATAAGCCTGAGCCGCTGCAATTATCTGGCAGTTATCAGGTTCCTGCAAGCTGTGTGGGCAAGAGTGCAGTCTGCAGGGAGAATGAGCAAACTGACCATGATACCTTGGGACAGGGTGTGATTCATGTGGGGAGAGGAAATAGCAATGTTACTGTGGGAGGGGACAGTATAATGAGGGAGCGTAGATCCTGCTCCCTACAGACATGAGTGTGATTCCTGAGGATGTGCTGTCTTCCCAGAGCCAGGAGAAAGGATATCTCCTCAGGGCAGGAGAAAAAACTTGGAGAGGGAGAAGAAGTATTCATCATCATTGTCCACATTGGGACAAATGACACTGGGAGCACAAGAAAGAAAGACTTTGAACAGTTCAGAACTAAATTATAACACAGAATCTCCGAGGTAAGAATCTCTGGATTACTGCCTGAGCCACAGGCAAACTGGCACTGGGCAAATACAGTCAAGCACTTCAGTACATGGCTCAGAGTTTTGCCTGGGTGGAAAGGGTTTCGATTAGTGGGGCATTGACATCAGTACTGGGGTAAAAGGGAAGTGCTCTTCAGGGACTGGCTTCACTTGAACCATGCTGGGACTGGTATCCTGATGAATTGAGTAACTAGGGCTTAGAGAGGGTTTGAAACTAATTAATCGGAGGGAAGGTTTAGGAGAAAGGGTTTAGATGCTGACAAAGCAAGAGGAGACAGCAGCATTACAGGGCAGCTATTTGGATAACAATATCTAGAATGGGAAAGGAACAGAGAGAATACAAACACAGAAAAACAGCAGTGAATAGGGCTACCAGGGGAAACAATGTTAATGACTCTTTACTTGAATGCATAGAGTATTCAGAACAAGTTAACTGAAGTAATGGCCCAATTGCAGGCTAACATAGAGTTGTTCAGAAAAATTAGACTAAGCATAAAATATTCACTCTGTTTCTCTCTCTACAGATACTGCCAGTCCTGCTGAGTTCTTCTAGCATTCTCTGTGTTTGCTTTAGGTTTCCATCATCTCAGTATTTTGCCTTTAGTAAAAGAGGATAAGGAATGTGAATGTACTGTCTCCAAGTTTGTGGATAACACAACAATATGTAGGAAGGTAAGTAATGACAAAAAGTTTGCCCAGGGATATTGACACAGGAAGTGAGGAGGCAAAAACTTGGCAGATGGAGTATAATGTAAAGAAATGTGAGTCCATACACTTTGTCTGGAAGAACAGGGGAACTGTATATTATTGAAATAGGAAAGATGACAGAAAGCTGCAGAACAGAGGGTTTTGGGAGCCCTCATCCATAAATCATGAGAAAAGCTAACATCCAAGTTCTGTTGGTCACAGGGAAAGCAAATGAGGATTATACTTCAATTCAAAGGAAATAGAGAATAAAATCAGGAAGATTTTACCAAAACTGTACAAACCACTAGTCAGACCACAACTGGAATCCTGTGAAACAGTTCTTGTTCCTTATCTGAGGAAAAGGTGTCCTGGTGTTGGAGGCTGTCTAGAGAAGGGTCACTGGGCTGGTAGCCGGTTTGGAGGCACTGTTTTATGAGGAGAGGTAACATTGATTGAACTTGTTCTCACCAGAATATCAAAAAAAGTGAGGCATCAGTACTGAAACAGAAAAAGATTCCAAGAGAATTTGACAGGGTAGATGTGAAAAAAATATTTCCACTGTTCAAGAGTCTGGAAACAGAGGACAGAATCTCAGAATCAGGGGATGTATACTTAAGGCAGGGAGGAGAAGGGGTTTCCTCACTGAAAAGGGAACTCTATCACACAGGACAACTGAGGTTGCACCATTCAGTATGATGAAGTTGAGAAAGACAGATATTTAAACAGAAAGTAAATCTAGAGATAGAGGGAAAAGACAGGAAAGTCAAATTGGGGATTATCAGAGCAGCCATGAGCAGACTCAATGGGCAGAATGGTCTGATTCTGATCTTCCATCTTCTGGTCAAATGGCATTAAGGTCCAATTGAGGCATTTAACAGGGCACTGGATGATTATTTACACAGAAACAATGTACAGGATGAAGAAGAAAAGGCAAGTTATTGACACTAAGTTATGGAGTCATTGAATCATTAAGATACATCACTCAGAACAGGGCCATTGGTCCAACTCGCCCATTCCAAACAGATACCCTAAATTAATCTAGGTCTATTTGCCAGCATTTGGCCATATCCCTCTAAACTCTTCGCATCCATATACCCATTCAGATGCCTTTTAAATATATGAGTCTCCACCACTTCTTCTGGCAGCTCATTCCAAACACGCACCATCATCCATGTGGACAAGTTGCCGGTTATATCCTTTTAAATCTTTCCCCTCTCACCTTAAACCTATTATCTCCAAGTTTGGACACCCCTACCCTGGACAAAGACCTGTGGATATTCACCCTATCGATTCCCCTCATGATTTCAGAAAATTCTATAAGGACATCCCTCAGCCTTCAATGTTCCAGGGAAAATAACCCCAGCCTATTCAGTCTCTCCCAATATCTGAAATACTCCAACCCTGGCAACATCCTTGTCAATCTTTTCGGAACCCTTTCAAGTTTCACAACATTCTTCCTTTGACATGGAGATCAGAACTGAAAATAATATTCTGAAAGTGGCCAAACCAGTATCCTGTGTAACTGCAACATGACATCCCAATTCCTATACTCAATGCAATGACCAATAAAGACAAACATACCATCTGCCTTTTTCACTATCCTATCTACTTGCCATTCCACTTTCAAGAGACTGTCACCTTCACCTAAGGTCCCTTTGCCTGACAACACTTCCCAAGGCCCAACTATTAACAGTATGAGTCCTACCCTGACTTGCCTCAGCAAAATGCAAAAGCTCATATTTATCTAAATTAAACTCCATCTGCCTCTCCTCGGCCCATTGGCCCATTTGGTCAAGGTCCTGTACTACTCTGAGATTACCTTCTTTACAGTCCAGCACAGCTTCAATTTTGGTGTCATCTGCAAACTTACCAACCATACTCCCTCTATTCACATCCAAATCTTTCATATAGATAACAAAAAGCAGTGGACCCAACACTGATTCTTGTGGCACACTGCTGGGCACAGGCCTCCAATCTAAAGAATAACCTCCCCTACCACCCTCTATCTCCTGCCATTCAGCCAAATTTGTATCCAATAGGCTATATCTCCTTAGATTCCAAATGACGTAACCTTGCTAACCAGCCTACACTGGGAAAAATTGTCGAACACCTTGCTGAAGTCTGTATAGACAGAGTCTCGCACTCTGTATTCATCAGTCTTCTTTGTCATTTCTTCAAAAAATTCAGTCAAATTAGTGACACACAAAGCCATGTTGACTATCCCTAATCAGTCCTTACTTTTCCAAATGCCTAATTTAACCTGTCATTCAGAATCGCTTCCAACAACCTACCCACCACTGACTTAAGGCTCATCTGTCTGTGGTTCCCTGGCTTTTCCTAACCACCTTTCTTAAAAGATTGCGCAACATTAGCCAATCTCCACTCATCCAGCACCTCAGCTATGGCTCTTATTAATGTAAATATCACAGCAAAAGGCCAGCAGTCACTTCCTTTGCTTCCCACAGAATTCTGGGGTTTAGCTGATCTGATTCAAGGGATTTATCCAATATTCTGAATTTTGAGTCTTCCAGCATCTCCTCTTCCGTAATTTGGACACTTTTCAATATATCATCAGTTATTTACCCAAATTCTCTAGTTTCCATATTCTTCTTTGCAGGAAATACTGATGTGAAATATTTGTTAATTATCTCACCCATGCTCTGCAGTTAAAGTACCGAGAGAGCCAGAGCTGAGACATTGAGCTCAATGGCTTCCTTTCTCATTAGATCATTCCTGTGACTATGGGAACAATGAGATTCCACTCTGTGCAGCAAATGTTACTTCCCCTTTTCTGTCTCCTGGTCTCGGTTTGCAGCTGGTGTTCAAAAAAGGCAACCCCAATCTCAGGCATGTGGTCAACCACATTTTGTGCTGTCATTCCCTCTCTTTGCTCTGTAGATGGTGTAATCCCCAGTTTGTTCCACATTGTCTGTCCTTTGAACAGCTTGGAAATGGTGAGAGTGCAGAGGGACACTCTACATTCTCAGTGAGTGATGGGGTAGCTTGGCTCAGTTTGCTTCTCTCTCACACATAGGACAGGAAGCTGTGACTGTCCAAGCTATTTCTAAAGATTTTCTCAAAGCTGACATTCTGGTGGACGAGGTGGATGTCACAGAAGGGTTTCTGATGAGCTACAGTGGGTGGGTGAGGCTGGTCCAAGAGAGATGAGTGTGGCACCATGGCAGCAGATCACCTGGCAGGAGGGACTACACACAGCAGCAACAGAGAGAAGATTGCACTCTGTCCTTGTTTCCATCAGATGTTGTGTGGAGTCCTCAGTCATCCAATTCAAGATTTAAAACTCACAGAGCACAAAGTGAAAAAGAACGGGAGATACTCTCCGTCTCCTGACCATCAATATCCTTCCTTCAAATAACACCATCACACAAATCATGAACTGGCATTCAGCACATTCACCTTTGGAAATGTTTCTGCTTTGGAACAGATCCAGGATTCAGTGTGATCCTGGTTCACAGTTTGTGAAGTCCTGGAGATATTTTCGTGGAACAAATTCAATATTATTGATTATAGAGAATTGATGTGAGTGTCAGCATGGGTCCATTGATGAAACTCACTCTGAATCACAAAGCTGTAAATTCACCAAGTTTGCAAAAACAGGAGATTGTCTTTCAAATCCATCCAACAACACCCAGTGAATACACAGACTAATCCAATCCACCCCAAATACATACCGTAATATGCAGCTTGTCTCTCAATCCCATCCTCACAGGAAATGAATGACAGAAAAGAATGAGAGGAACATTCCATTTTCTGGACTGTGTTCCCAGCCTGTGGAATTCTGTGTTAGCTGCACCAAACAATCTCCAGACAATCGAGAGTTTGGGGCTGGAAAAGCACAGCAGGTCAAGCAGCATCCAAGGAGCAGGAAAAGAGATGTTTTCAGCGCTTTTGCCTGAGACATTGATTTTCCTGCCCCTCAGATGCTGCCTGACCCTCTATGCTGTTCCAGCACCACACTCTCTACTCTAATCTCCAGCATCTGCAGTCCTCACTTTCGCCTGATCTCCAGACAGTGACAAATTCTCCTTGTGACACTCTCCTCCAGTTCTCAATGTTCAAACCGACAGAATTCTCACAAACTCGACAGCAGCAGCACAGAAATATCTTTTACAACAAGTTAAACATTTCCAAAGGAAACACTTACCCAAAGTAATACAGAGAGACAGGGTCACAGCAAAAAGATATCCAATGATCATTTCAATAGAGTGACAACATCTTTTCTCCACACAGTTCATTGTACGTCCAGTTAATACATTGAAACACAAAGCGTTCCAGCCAACTGCAGCTTCTTTAATCTCTCATTTCTCAGGAGGTAAAGAAGTTAAAGTGTCAGTAAAGGGGAAGCAGTGAAAATAAACCAATGGCTGTTCTGTTCTGAGGGAGGGTAAGACTGGCTGGATTTTCTTGTGAAACAGTGAGTTTTATTTCAGCAGTGATGCTCATTCTTTATTCAGTGCAACTTCCTCATATTTTATCAATTAAACATTGAGAATTCACACATTTGACTGTTTGACCCATTTCTGTTTTGAAAACACTTTACCCAAATGCTCCTGCAGATGAGGCAGACAAGGGGGACACAGTGTCACTCAGTTAGTCTCTTTTTTTCCTAAAAGCTGTTCCTTGGCTCAAGGAGACTCTGTCCTTGATTCGTTTCAAAGGGGTAATAAACCGAGCCAGTCAGGTTTGGTACAGAGATGAAAAGGATTTTGAGTGACTTTTTGTTTATATGTAAACAGATGAGATTTCAGGCCAAAGAGATCATGTTTTAGAAGTGATCTGAAGAATGAAAGGGGAGTGGTCAGCTCTCTAGCTGAGCAGTTTAATTCAGTCTTGAATTGTTTGGAAGTTCAACAGTGAGCTGTGTGGAAACTCTCTCTCTCTCTTTCTGTCCTTCATCTTCAAACTGTAAGCATGTGTTCTATTTATACTGTTTTTTAAAGGGGGTTTACTTATTGGGATGGTTCTGCATATTCGAACAGCCTAATTAAATCTAGTTGGATAGGTTGAGTTCTGTAATGGTTCTTTATTCTGTTCTTTGTGTTTCATTGTGTAATTTTGTGAATAATTTTTTGTCTGTTTTAAAATCTAGTTCACAACCAAGCTAACTTAATCTGGGTAATTTTCACTGCACACTTACTGAAACAAGTTGCAATGTTATGGTCTGAGCTGCCTGCTTAATACTGTTTTGAGTGGTCTCGTTCAGTCCATAACAACAGAAATCATTTTGTGGTTCAACTTCATTTCATTGACAAAGTTCTCCTTATTAAAAATACCATGTGATCATTTCCCAATATTTATTTAGCTCGATCCATCTGAGAAAAGATATCACCCACAATGATCCACATGTTTGATCTGGGCCATTGGAATCTCCTTTCTCTCTGATGTATTACTGGCTCTCTTCCACAAAGCTGGTCTCACAGGTCAGGGCAGATCTTCTCCTGGGTCTTCTTGGATTGCCTCACCACCTTCTCCAATGACTCTTGCGGTGAGTCTTCCCTGCAAGTCTTCACTGAGTCTTCAATGAATGTTCATTGAATCCTCACTGAGTCTTCACTGAGGTTTCTCTGTGTCCTCATTGAGGTTTCTGTGTGTCCTCAAGAGGTGGCGGAGTCCAGGTATGTTTTTGTCCCCCTTGCCCTGATCTTTCAAATATTTCTATGGCCTTTGGCTGTTGGGATCATAAGCTGGATTTAAGTCATCCAATGGGATTTGTCAACGCCCTTCCCTGTTGTTGTACTGGGAGGTGTAATGTGCAAGCACTCAGGAAGTCCTCACTTTATCCACACGCTCAGGCAGTCAAGTTACCAGAGATATTCCTCGAATACACAGTTCTTGGTCTGGTTGCAACTAGCTCCTCTTGAACCTTTGTGACTGATTTGACCTTGGCTTCTCTGAAGCCGACAGCTGCTGGCTACTCTTTAAGTTAGTTTGGCCACTTTTCTGTCAGGCCTGATTTCTCCAACTGTAGGTCAATTCAGAATGTCCAATTTTGGAGGTAATGGGGTGAGTACAGGTCCAACGTGGTCTCTTTTGGATGAAATATTGGAGCAACAAGCATTCCAGGCTTTAATTTCAGTGAAAAACCAACATACTAAATAAAACACAACAAAATAAAATCAATCGCGACAGACATCACTCTGTATCAGACTTGACTGGAACAACCTCAGCTGGGATCACCTCCACCTGAGATGTCCTTGTCCTAATCTAAATGCTTCCACACACCTGCCCTGCTTACTCCCCTTCTTATAACCCATCATTCATTCCTTTAGTCCAAGAGACAAAGACTAAGGAAGTTACAAACAGGAGTAGACCATTCAGCCCATCAATTCAATCATGTTTGTTCATTTTCCGCAGTGTCACTTTCCTTCATTATCTCCATATACCCTGATTCATTGGCTTCTAGTAATCTTTCAATTCCTGTCTCGAACATACTCAATGTACGACTCCATACAACTCCTTTTCCTGTGATAATGCCCCATAGTTCTTGACTCACCAGCCAAGAAAAACATTTCTATCTACATCTGCACTGTCATGCCCTTGAAGAATGTTGAAAGCTTCAATTTAATCACCTTCAATTTAATCAGTCAATTTTTCAATGTATAATTTCAATTACATCACACTGTAACTTTTTTGCTATAAATTCTGTGTGTTAAGATTGAGCCCTCCATTACCACCTGATGAAGGAGCGATGCTCTGAAAGCTAGTGTGCTTCCAATTAAACCTGTTGGACTATAACCTGGTGTTGTGTGATTTTTAACTTTGTACACCCCAGTCCAACACTGGCATCTCCAAATCATATTTTAAAATATTCTGCCTTTCTGTTTCCTTTGGTAAAGTAGCTATCTTCACATCTATTAACATTATTTTCCACCTCCCTTGTCCTTTCTCATTCACTGAGCCTGGCCACTTGATGCATCCTTGCATCTTCCTCACAGCTTCCAATCTTACCTACTTTTTATACCATCAGAAAGTTTGGAACCATTTCAATTGGGCCCCACATCCAACCCATTTCTCCAGCTGTTGAACACTGTGGGCCTTGCATTGAGCCATGCAGTACACCACAAGAAACAGTCTGTCTTTGTGTGAGACACCCTTTTACTCCTACTCTTTGCTTTCAATCATCTTTCTTCACATTATACTTTATCTGCCACGCATTTACCAACACAGCCAGCCTGTCCAAATCACACTGCAGCATCTTTACACTTTCTCACATTTCACCCTCCCACTCAGCTTTCTGTCACCTGCAAACTTGGAGAAATTAAATTCAGTTCACTTTTCTAAATCATAAATTGATATTGTGAATAGCTGGAGTCCAAGTACTGATCCCTTTAGTACCTCACCAATCAGGGTCTGTCACTCAGAAAATGATGTATTTATTCTGACTCTTTGTTACCTGTTTGCCAATCAGTTCACAATCCATTTCATTGCAATATCCCAATCTCATGGACTTTAATTTTTCATATTAATCTCTTCTGTGGCTTCTTCTCAAAGTAACTTCGTGTTCACAGCAAAACCACCAAATCTGAATTGAAATGATGAGAAGGCAGAAAACTCATTGAATTCCTGATCCACACTGATGTGACTGAACTGTGTTTCCCTGATGTTTACATTCCTTTTCTTCCCTTAACAGCCATGTCAGGTCTGTCTTGTGTGACTGCCTTCATATGGAAGAGGGGAAATTCAGAAATGGTAAATCCAGTTATAAACTCTGTTTCCTCTCTGCATTGGTGAAAAAAAAACAGTTGCAATCAGTTTAAGTTTATCTTGTTCAGTTCAGTTACCTGGTTTGTGTTTGCATTTACCCTGAGTTTCACAAACAGGCAAATTGGGAACTTTGAAATGTTTAAATAAATCTTTCCCCATTGCGACAACTCCTGGAATAGTGGGCTTGACATTCAGGGAGTCATGACAATGTAACTGTCGATGTATAATTCACAGGGTAAATTCACTGACAACAATTCATAAACAATAAATATCAGATTGACTTCATGGAAACTTACTCAGTAATGTCCGTTCACCAAAGGGTTAAGAAGAAGTTAAAGAGAAACATTGAAAATCAAGAAATGGAATAAGGAATGTGTTCAAACTGCAGTCCCCCATCGGAAACTAGAGAACCGTGCTGAATTTCCTCTTTGCTGACATTCCAATTTTCTTAACTCCTGAGAAATGAGTAATGAAAGAATCTGCAGTTGGCTGGGAAACTTTGTGTTTCGATGTATCAACTGGACTTACATTAAATTATGTAGGTACACAGGGTTGTTGCTCTGTTGAGATGATCAGTGGAACTCTATTTGCATGACCCTGTGTTGCTTTGGGTAAGTGTTAGCTTCAGAGAAGTTTAGCTTAACATAAAATACCTTGCCATGGTTTGTGCTGCTGTGGAGTTTATGTGAATTCTTTAAGTTTGAACATTGAGAACTGGAGAGGAGTATCACAAGGAGAATTTGTCACTGTCTGGGGATTGTTTGGTGCAACTGACACAGAGCTCCACAGGCTGGGAATACAGACCAGAAAATGGAGTGTTCCTCCCAACCTTTTCTGTCATTCATTTACTGGGAGAATGTCATTGAGAGGCAGGCTGCACCATTGCAGTGTGGATTTGGAGTGGATTAGATTAGTCTGTGTTCACTGGGTCTCGTTAGGGTGCATTTGAAAGGCAACCTCCTGTTTTACAAAGTTGGTGAATTTACAGCTTTGTGATTCAGAGTGATTTTCACCAATGGACCCATGCTGATATTCACATTAATTCTCTATTCTCAAGCTGTCCCCTCACACTCACTGAAAGTGCAGAACATCCCTCTGCGTTCCCACCATTTCCAGCTGTTTAATGGACAGACAGACAAGACTGTGGAACAACCTGGGGATTTCACCATCTATGGAATGAAGAGAGGATAACTGCAGGAACTGTGATTTCGACAAATTGCCTAAGATAAGATTGTCTTTTGTGGACAAGAGCTTCAAACCGAGGCCAAGAAACAGAAAAGGGGAAGCAACATTTGCTGCACAGAGTGGAATCTTACTGTTCTCAAAATCACAGGAACGTTCTGATGAAGAAAGAAGCCTTCTGGAGGTCCATTGCATCTCTGAGCACTTTCACTTACTGCCAATGTTTGCCTTTTCCCCTTCACCCTACACATTGTTTATATTTAAATAACCATCCAATAGTCTGTTAAGGGCCACAACTAGACCTTAAGACCAGAGGAGATAGGAGCAAAATTAGGCCATTTAGCTCATCGAGTTGTTTCTGCCATTCAGTGAGATCATGGCTGCCCTGATAGTCCCCATCTCTACTTTCCTGCCTTTTCCCCATAACCCTGGATTCCATTCCTGATTAAATATCTGTCGTTATCAGACTCAAAGTTACTTCAGGACTCAGTTTCAACAGTCCTCTGTGGTAAGGAATTCCTCAGATTCACTTCCTCTGAGAGATGAAATTCCTCCTCACTTCCATCTTAAATCACAGGCCCATTCCTGTGAGCTTTTGCCCTCTGGTCCCAGACTCTCCCACAAAGGGAAGCAACCTCCTCTCCATATTCACCCTGTCAAGGCCCAAAGAAACTGAGATGTTTCAAATCTCCTACTCATTCGAAACTCCAATCAGGATAAGTCTCTCCCCTTGGATGGAGAAAATAATCACATCTTCATATTAAGGAGTTAATGCCAGAACATTTTGAAAATCATAATCTCATCAAGTAGAGTCAGTATGGCTTCATGAAAAGAAAATTTTATCTGACTAATTTATTTGAGTTTTTTGAAAAAGTCTCAGCCAGAGTGAAGAGAGGTGAACTGGTAAATGTTTTGTGTTTAGACTTTCAGGAGGCATTTGGTCAGGTACCTCACAAAAGGTTAATTCATTTTATAAGAATCCACAATGTTGGAGGGAGCATGTTATTGTGGTGAGAGAAATGGCTCATACAGCGAAAAGGGATAAGGAGTTCATTTTCAGGTTGTGAATCGTGACTGGTGGGGTTTCATAGGGATTAGTGCTAGGACCATAACTGTTTACAATTTATGTTAATGACTGTGAGAAAGGAAGTGAATCTACTGTAGGAACATTTGCAGACGACACAAAAATAAGTGAAAAGGCAGTTTGCGAGAGAGATACAAACAGTTTACAGAGATATTGATAATTTAAGAAAATGCACAAAAAGCCAGTAAATGGAGTATAATGTGTGTAAATGTGAACTTGCTCATTTTGGAAGAGAGATCAAAAGAACAAAATATTATTTAAATTGAGAAAAATTACAGAAAACTGTAACACAAAGGGACTTTGGTAAACTTGTGCACAAGACTCAGAAAGCTAGCACACAGGGTTAACAGGCAACTGGACAAGATGCTGGTGAAACCACATTAGTTGTACTGTCAGCAGTTTTGGTTCAACTTATTTAAAGAAAGATTTAGTTCATTGGTAGCAGTTCAGAGAATGTTCACGTGGATGATCCCTGGTATGGAGGGATTGTCATTTGAGCAAAGGCTGAACAGATTGGGACTCTACTCACTTGAGTTTAGAAGAATGAGAGGTGATCCCTTTGAAGCATACAGGATTGTTGAGGGGCTTGACAGACTAAAGTTGACAGGATGTTTCCCCTCATTGGAGAGTCTCAGACCAGAGGCCACAGTCTCAGAATTAAGGGGCACCAGCTTCAGATTGAGATGAGAAAGGATTTCTTCTTTCACAAGAATGTGAGCCTTTGGGCTCCTTGCTCCAGAGAGCTGTGAGAGTAGATATTGTGTATATTTAAAACTGAGATAGATAGCTTCATGATCAGTTTCCAGAGAAGAGCAGGAAAGTGGATGTGAAGAATGTTTGTTCAGCCAAGGACCTTGGGATGCTGGTACAGAATTCTTTGAAGTTTGCATCGCATGTAGACAGGGTGGGAAAAAGAAAAGACATTTCTTGCTTGCCTTCATTGCTTCATCCTTTGATTATAAGAGTTGGGACAACAATGATTTGAGGTTGCACAGGATATTGGTGAGGCCTCTTCTGGAATACAGTGTCCAGTTCTGGTCACCCAGTTATAGGAAGCATATTGTGGCACTTTGGCACGGTGGTTAGCACTGTTGCCTCACATTGAGACCCGGGTTCAATTCCCACCTCAGGCAACTGACTGTGTGGAGTTTGCGCGTTCTCCCCGTGTCTGCGTGGGTTTCCTCCGGGTACTCCGGTTTCCTTCCACAATCCAAAAATATGCAGGTTAGGTGAATTGGCCATGCTAAATTGCCCGTAGTGTTAGGTGAAAGGGTAAATGTAGGGGAATGGGTCTGGGTGGGTTGCATTTCGGCGGGTCGGTGTGGACTTGTTGGGCTGAAGGGCCTGTTTCCACACTGTAAGTAATCTAATCTAAACTGGAGATGGTTCTGAAGTGATTTACCAAGATGTTGTTGCCTATGGAAGGTTTGTGTTATAAAGAAAGTCTGGATAAGCTGGGACTTTTCTCACTGGAGCATAACAGGTTGGGAGGTCACCAGATAGAAGGTTATAAAATAAAGAGATGATTTGGAGATGCCGATGTTGGACTGGGGTGTACAAAATTAAAAATCACATAACACTACCTAACTCTATCACCTGATGAAGGAGCGTCACTCCGAAAGCTAGTGTGCTTCTAATTAAACTTGTTGTACTATAACCTGGTGTTGTGTGAAAAATAAAGAGAGATATCGATAGGGTTAATGAGAGTTGTCTTTTCCTGAGGATGAGGGATCTCTAGACTAGGGAACCCATTTTTAAGTTGAGGAGGGAGATTTAAATAAGATATGAGGGGCATTTTTTTTACACAGAGAGTAGTTTGAGGGTGGAATGAACCAACCAAGGAAGTAGTGGATGTGGATACAAATACAGTGTTTAGAAGGCATTTGGATAAGTATATGAATAGGAAAGGTTTGGAGGGATATTGACAGGAGCAGAGCAAGTGTGAATAGTTTAGTTTAGGATTATGTTCGTCATGGACTGTTTGGACCGAAGGCTCTGATTCTGTGCTCTATGACACTGTGGCTCTCCAATTCCGTTGAATGGTGGAACAGGCTCACGGGGCTGAATGGCCTACTCCTTTTCTAATTCTTCTGATCAAACTACTCAATAATTTCTGCACTCCCCACAAAAGGGCAATACTGCATTTTGCAATATTATACTCCATTTGCCACATTTCACCCATTCACTTCACCTATCTCTCTCTCCTCTTGACACCTCACTTTCCTCCTTATCTTGTTGTCATCACCAAATTGATCTTCCATCCAGGATTAGAGATTCTTTGCTGGAGTCTCATTCTTCACCCAGAATGATGTTCCTTCAAATCCGTGCTGCATCTCCTCCTCCATCTCCCTGAAGTGGGATGGAATATTGCTGGACAAGAAGACAAAAACTTCCAGTGGGACCCACCCTGACTCATTAACTGAGTTGTAGTTCCCTCGGCCTGACCCTGGGACCATCACTGGCTCCATGTCCTCTACCTGGAGCTGGGGGGGCAAACCTTCTGACCCTTGCATTTGTCTCCAATCTGCCCAGTTTACCCCATTTCTCTCAGCCACCCTGTGCCTGTGGAAAAGACTGAACAATCAGACTCTTGTTCATTTATTGCTTTTTTTATTTTGAAGATGTGAATGCCCCAGTCCTTCTCCAGTTTCCGATCCTGGAACGTATCACCAAGGGTCACAGTGCATCATGAGGAACGTTGCAGTGACATGCACCGATGTTCACTTGTATCGGTTGGAAAGACTGATTATGGTAATCTGGATTTGAACACATGATGTGAAGAAAATCACAGAACGGTACCCAGGATTCACTGAGCATTTCTAGCCTTCCAGAGAGCCCCCCAGTAACAGCTTCTTTTTGACCATCACAAACATGCTGCCCAGACACACTGGTGTTTATTACTGCGTGTTTCGGGTAATGTTCCTCGTGAAGGAAGCCAGCTCATTGTAGACAGGAAGTAGAGTTTACATGACAATCACCACCAGCAAGAGCTGTGCCCAGTGAATGAATTGGAGGTCAGCTTGTGATCAAGGAGATTGAGGAGGTGATGGAAAGTGATCTCAGGGATGGATTCACTGTGGGGAGGAGGCTGAGCTCAGGTTCAACGTTGGTGGTATGCTTGGGAAAAAGGGACTTTTTTGTGACAATGGGAGGAGAACTTTGTGGAAAATGTGAAACTTTTTTCCTGGAGAATGAGTAATACTAATTCCATTTGACTCACAAGTGTGTCAGTGCCATTGGGCTGGGTGAGCAGAGTCAGGGAGATTGCTCTGTGAGGTGCTACATCTGCAGGGGAATCTTCCAGGGATTGGGAATGAACCAATGATCACAAAGGGGCACGCACATCCAGGTTAAATGGAACCAATCGACATTGAGCACGGCGAAAGTGGAGGGGCTCGCTCGACATGAGCTCCCACAGCTGAGACTGGGATTGAAGTTGAGACAGAGCCATCGATTGATGTAGCAGAGAAGAGGCCCTTCAGCCCATTGATTCTTGCCCAAATCCCCTCAAAATCTCCTGAATTTCACTTTTAAATTATACATTTCATTATTGACCTTTGAATTAAATGAGAACAGATGCTTTCTATCCAACATGTCCATACCCCTCAGTCAGGTCATCCCTCAGCCTTCTCACTCCAGAGAAACACTGCAAGTGTATCCAGCCTCTCCTCATCTCAGGCAGTATCCTCTCCTTCCAGTGCAATTACATCACAGGGAGAAGGAACCACGAGGAGCTCGGAGCCTCTGGTGTGAACAGGGAATGGGGACAGTCTGAAGCTGGAAGCTGGAATCAGGAGTTGCCCTTTATTCAAGCAATGTCACTGTACATTCAGTCCCTGCTGTGCCTTCTAGGCCTTATTTAAAGGAGGTTAGCCAATCAGAGTTAGGAAGTCTTACTGCCGTGCCACAAGGTGCTGGTGAGACCACATCTAGAGCACAGTGAACATTTTGTTCCTCTTTTTAAGTAAAGCTATCATTTCATTGGTGGCACATCAGAGAGTGTTCACTGGGATGATCCTGATACCGAGGGATTGTCCTACGAGCAATGGCTAAACAAATTCAGCACCATTTACAATTTCTCAGATACTGAAGCTGTACATGTTCAAAGAAACAAGATCAGGAAAATATCCAGGGTTGGGCTGGAAAAGGAAAAGTGGCATTCATGCCAAATAAATGCCAGGCCATGACCATCTCCAATAAGACAAAACTTGACCACTGACCCTGCCATTCAAAAGGATTACTATCACTGAATCCACCACTGTCACCAACCTTGTGATTGTCATTGACCAGAAACTCACCAGGAATTACCGCATAAACACAGTGACTACAACAGCAGGTCAGAGGCTCAGAATGCTGTAGCAACTAACTCACCTCCTGACTCCTTAAATCCTGTCCACTATCTACAGGGCACGGGCCAGGTGTGTGATGGAATGCCTCCCACTTGACCAAATGGGTAAAAAATCCTGGAATTCCCTTCCTAAGGGAATTATGGGTCTGCCTACAGCACATGGACTGTAGCAGTTCAAGGCGGCATACAGAAACATGGCTCAGGGATGGGCAGGACTGGCAGCTTAATGTTCCAGGATACAAATGCTGCTGGAAGGATAGAAAGGGACACAAGAGAGGAGGGGGAGTGGCATTTTTGGTAAGGGATAGCATTACAGCTGTGCTGAGGGTGGATATTCCTGGAAGTACAGCCAGGGAAGTTACTTGGGTGGAACTGAGAAATAGGAAAGTGATGATAATCTTATTGGGATTGTATTATAGACCCCCTAATAGTCAGAGAGAGATTGAGAAACAAATTTATAAGGAGATCTCAGCTAGCTGTAAGAATAATAGGGTGGTTATGGTAGGGGATTTTAACTTTCCAAACAGAGACTGGGACTGCCGTAGTGTTCAGGGTTTAGATGGAGAGGAATTTGTTAAGTGTGCACAATAAAATTTTCTGATTCAGTGTGTGGATGCACCTACTAGAGAAGGTGCAAAACTTGACCTACTCTTGGGAAATAAGGCAGGGCAGGTGACTGAGGTGTCAGTGGGGGAGCACTTTGGGGCCAGCGACCATAATTCTATTAGATTTAAAATAGTGATGGAAAAGGATAGACCAGATTTAAAAGTTGAAGTTCTAAATTGGAAAAAGGCCAATTTTGACAGTATTAGGCAAGAACTTTCAAAAGATGATTTTGGGCAAGTAAAGGGACTGCTGGAAAATGGGAAGCCTTCAGGAATGAGATAATGAGAATCCAGAGATAGTGTATACTTTTAGGATGAAAGGAAAGGCTGGTAGGTATAGGGAATGCTGGGTGACTAAAGAAATTGAGCGTTTGGTTAAGAAAAAAAAGGAAGCATTTGTAAGGTATAGACAGGATAGATTGAGTGAACCCTTAGAAGAGTAAAAAGGAAGTAGGAATATACTTAAGAGAGAAATCATGAGGGCAAAAAAGGGACATGAAATAGCTTTGGCAAATAGAATTAAGGAGAATCCAAAGAATTTTTACAAATGCATTAAGAACAAAAGGGTAACGAGGGAGAGTATAGGGCCCCTCAAAGATCAGCAAGGCGGCCTTTGTGTGGAGCCACAGAAATGAGGAGATACTAAACAAGTATTTTGCAACAGTATTTACTGTGGAAAAGGATATGGAAGATATAGAATACAGGGAAATAGATGGTGACAACTCGCAAAATGTCCATATTACAGAGGAGGAAGTGCTGGATGTTTTGAAACGCATAAAGGTGGATAAATCCCCAGGACCTGATCAGGTGTACCCGAGAACTCTGAGGGAAGCTAGAGAAGTGATTGCTGGGCCACTTGCAGAGATATTTGTATCATGGATAGTCACAGGTGAGGTGCCGGAAAACAGGAGGTTGTCTAATGTGATGCCACTGTTTAAGAAGGGCGGTAAGGACAAGCCACGGAACTATAGACTAGTGAGCCTGACCTCGGTGGTGGGCAAGTTGTTAGAGGGAATCCTGAGGGACAGGATGTACATGTATTTGGAAAGGCAAGGACTGATTAGGGATAGTCAACATGGCTTTGTGTGTGGGAAATCATGTCTCACAAGCTTGATTGAGTTTTCTGAAGAAGTAACAAAAAGGATTGATGAGAGCAAAGCGGTAGATGTGATCTATATGGACTTCAGTAAGGCGTTCAACAAGATTCCCCATGGGGGTCTGGTTAGCAAGGTTAGATCTCATGGAATGCAGGGAGAACGAGCCATTTGGATACCAAACTCGCTCAAGGGTAGAAGACACAGGGTGGTGGTGGAGGGTTGTTGAAGAGAGGCCGGTGACCAGTGGAGTGCCACAAGGATCGGTGCAGGGCCCTCTACTTTTTTTCATTTACATAAATGATTTGGATGTGAGCATAAGAGGTATAGTTAGTAAGTTTGCAGATGACACCAAAATTGGAGGTGTCGTGGACAGCGAAGAAGATTACCTCAGATTACAACAGATCTTGAACATATTGGCCAATGAGCTGAGAAGTGGCAGATGGTGTTCAATTCAGTTAAATGCGAGGTGCTGCATTTTGGGAAAGCAAATCTTAGCAGGACTTATACACTCAATGGTAAGGTCCTAGGGAGTGTTGCTGAACAAAGAGACCTTGGAGTGTAGGTTCATAGCTCCTTGAAAGTGGAGTCGCAGGTAGATGGGATAGTGAAGAAGGCTTTTGGTATGCTTTCTTTTATTGGTCAGAGTATTGAGTACAGGAGTTGGGAGGCCATGTTGCGACTGCACAGGACATTGGTTAGGCCACTGCTGGAATATTGCATGCAATTCTGGTCTCCTTCCTATTGGAAAGATGTTATGAAACTTGAAAGTTTTCAGAAAAGATTTACAAGGATGTTGCCAGGGTTGGAGGATTTGAGCTATAAGGGGAGGCTGAACAGGCTGGGGCTGTTTTCCCTGGAGCATAGGAGGTTGAGGGGTGACCTTACAGAGGTTTACAATATCATGAAGGGCATGGATAAAATAAATAGACAAAGTCTTTTCCCTGGGTTTGGGGAGTCCAAACCTCGAGGGCATAGGTTTAGGTTGAGAGGGGAAAGATATAAAAGAGACCTCAGGGGCAACTTTTTCACACAGAGCGTGGTGTATGTGTGGAATGAGCTGCCAGAAGAAACAGTGGAGGCTGGTAAAATTGCAACATTTAAGAGGCTTTTGGATGGGTATATGAATAGGAAGGGTTTGGAGGGATATGGGCCAGATGCTGGCAGGTGGGACTAGATTGGGTTGGGATATCTGGTCGGTGTGGATGGGTTGGACTGAAGGGTCTGTTTCCATGCTGTACATCTCTATGACTCTGTGACTCTATAACCTCACTACCACCTTCTAAAGGGCAACTCATGACGGGCAATAAATGTCCTTTCAGAGACACCCACGTTCCTCAAGTGAATAAAAATATAAGTTGGGTCTCTCCTCACTGGCATTTCGAAGAATGACAGGTGATCTCATTGAAAGATATCAGATTCTTAAGGGGCTTGACAGGGTCAATGCTGAAAGGATGATTTCCCTCACGGGAGAGTCTAAGTCCAGAGGACACAGTCTCAGAATTACAATGCACCAACTTAAAACTGAGGTGTCGAGGAATTTCTTCTGTCAGTGCGTTGTGAATCTTTATAACTCATTGCTGCAGAAAGCTGTGGGTGGGCAGTATCTTTGTGTATATTGAAGTCTGAGACAGAGAGATTCTAGGTTAGTCAGGGAAACAGCATTACAGGGAAATCACAGGAAAGTGGTCGTGAGGAATGTCGATCTGTCAGGATCCTATTAGATGACACAGCAGGCTTGTGGGGCAGAGTGGCCTCCTCCTGTTCCTATTTCTTACGGTCTCAGGGTCTTTAATTGTTGACAGAAATAGTTGTTACAGTTGTTTCATCAATTAAATATATTTTGTTTTATCTGCTCTAATTCTATTGGTTGAATCTTAAACGAGTTCCCTTTTTAGTACAGAACATGTTCCACCTGAACTGTCCGTTTGAACAACTGGCAGCAAATTGTAACCCAGAGAATTGATTCTTAAACACTTGACCTTTTCTCCTCAAGGTGCCAATCCTGTTGTCCTTCTCCAGTCTCCAACCCCAAACATGTCACCAAGGATCACACTGCCTGGTCACAATGCACCATGAGGAATGCAGCAGTGACACACACCATTAAGTGGCACCGACAAAAACCAGGGATTCACACTGTGTGAATTTTAACACATGATGAAAATGGCTCCACACAATGGGGCCCAGGATTTACTGAATGATTCCAGCCTTCCAGAGACTCCTCCAGTAACAACTTCATTCTGACCATCACAAACATTCCACCCAGTGACACTGGGGTCTATTACTGCTATGTGCGGGGTAGTATCAATGGGTGAGGAAGCTGGATCATTGTAAAGAGTGAGTACCATTGACATGACAATCTTCTCCTGCAATAAACTCCTGCCCGATGAATGAATGGGAGATCGGTTTATGATCAAGAAGATTGAGGAGGTGATGGAGAGTGATCTTGGGGATGGATTCACTGTGGGGAGGAAGCTGAGCGCAGGTGCAGCAATTTATTTAATTGTTTTGTGAGATGTGGGTGTCACTGGCTGGGCCAGCATTTATTGCCCATCTTTAATTGCCATTGAGAAGGTGGTGCTGAGCTGCCTTCTTGAACCATTGCATTGACCCATTGGTTGTCATTCCTGGGTTTAGGTAGGGCTCCTACACAATCTATTAAGACCCTGCTAAATGGTTCTTCAAAAGCTGCGATCAGAATTAAAGGTGAATCTTTAATTGAGGGTGTGATTCCGCAAGTCCTGACTTAGACCAGCTTGTCTGGTAAAATTTAACATGTTTATATAATCCTGACCTATATAAATGTTTTAATATATTATACCGTGTTTTTCTCATCCATTAATGACCTGCCATTGGAATTTCATGAGCCAATGTGTGAGATCTCATTCAGGTTCTCAGATGGAGTGACTACCTGATGCACCATGGTCCATTCCTCATCACCTGGTATTTGGGCAGAATCTAATTCCTTGTTAATACTTTTTCTTTCAAGTAAAAACACTCAAGGATTGTTTCTGATTCAATTTCTGATGAGGCTATTGGATAAAACTCTCTCAGTTGAGATCCAGTTGTTGTATTTCTGCTGAAGAATATTTTATGAAAAGTATCAGCTGAATTCTCCTTTCAGTTACAATTTTGGAAATCAAATTTGATAACTGAAATTCCAAATCACCTCTTTGTTTTATGGATTGTTTTCTTCCATGGGTCTAATCTGTAAATCTGAGATTGAGTCACAACACAGGATGTTCCCCTTGTAACATTTTTGCATTTTTCATTTTCACTGTTTTTTTTCCAGTCCCCTCAGTGAGGTTAATATTCTATAACCTGCTTGATCGTTCCCCAAAGTATTATTGATTCTTCCAAGAGAAATGTATTACACTCCTCTTACAACAACATCTCCATTGACCAACTCACTTGAGAATCCACTTCTGTGTGATTAGACTGGTTTGTAATCTCTATGAATGCCTCCATATACAACTTTCTCCTTCATTAACTTCTCTGGGAGACAAACAATACCATAAGGCAGCATCAGTGACTGAGATACCCAAAAGCCTTTCAAGATATTTGTTTGTTTATCTCCTTGCTTTGAAGCAGAAATACTCCCCTTAGAGATACAACACTCAGACCCTCCAGTGGTCTCACTTTCCTTTTTAAGATCCAAAGACAAATTCTCGGGAATGTCCTGAGGTTCCTCTCCCTCAAATTGTGCTTTCAAAGGATCATGTTGTCTCTGTACTGCCCTATCAATTTTCAATTGTTAGATCCAGCTTGATGGATCAGATATCATTATTTTTATTTAATGAGGTGGTCTTTCACTGTAACAAAAACACAAGGCTGAAGATTTAGTGTTCACAATGAAGCAGAAGTTTATTATACATAAGAGATTAAAATAAAATAGAATAAACCAAACTATTTATATATAAACTAATTCAATGAAATTTGAATGCACATGGAAACAATAAAATCCCATTTATTTGAACACCATCACTTTGCAATACTCACCTCCCAGGGAATATCCTCTTCCATTGCGTCATTTGACGTAACTCTTTGGTTTCAGAGGCTTGAGCCTCTTCGTGGGTATTCCTTGATTATTCACACAAATGAGCTGCAGGAGAAAGTGAGGACTGCAGATGCTGGAGATCAGAGTCAAAAGTATGGTGCTGGAAAAGCGCAGCAGGTCAGGCATCATCTAAGGAGCAGAAGAATTGACATTTCAGATAAATGAGCTGAAACTTTCTTGTTTTAAGTATTCCATTTGGACATTAGCATTAATTTAGATATTGTAACATTACTCTGAAACCACCCAATCGCTTATGACTTTATACTTTCGAACTGGCTGTGTCAGTGAATCTTGACACTTCTTCTGACATTTCCTTCTGGTGCGCAGACCCCTGCCAAGTTAATTTATCCCCAGCCCCCACCAATATCACTCAGGCACCAGCTCACAAAGACCGGCTCTAGTTAGGTGCAAACCTTCTGTCCTTTCCAGTGGTCACCTTCTCATGAATCCCCTGGATCACTGTTGCAGGAATTTCACATCCTCCTCCCTCCTGCGCCATTTCTCCAATCACCCAGCCATCTGCTCGAGCCTTCTGTTGATCTACTCACCTGTCTGTGGCAATGGGAGAAAATGTTGGTTCCTTTCCTAGCTTCCTAAACACTGACTGCTTGAGTAGAGTCCTCTTTCTGCTTCTGTCATTGGGATATATCTGGAGTGGACTGTTGACTGTTTAATCTCACCCCTTTCAGAGCGCTCTCTGGTCACTCGATAACTTCATTGATAGTTGGACCAGACAGATAGCATCATCATTGGGTTCCTTCCTGTGGGTGTACCAACACCTATCTATTCCCCTTAACATTGAATCCATTGTCATGTATTTTTCAATAAACTTCACAAGCCCCTGATATAGCTAGGGTTCCCATGGTAACATTGATCATCATTCACACCAGTCCCGAAAGCAGAATACTGGCGGGAGAGTGAGTTACACTCAGTAAGGCACTCTGTCCATGGCACTGGGAGGATTGTATAGAGACTGGTTCAATGAACTCTTCACTCTGACCCCACTGTTCCTCGTTCAATCTTTACATTATTAGTCATTAAAGATATTTAATTACTCAAACTTGGTTTATTTGATCTGCTTCAAATCCACTGATTCAATCTTAAACCAGTTCCCTGTTTAATACAGAATATGTTCCACTTGAACTGTCTCTTTGAACAACTGGCAGCACATTGTAAGCTGGAAAATTGATTCTGAAATTCTGGATATTTTCTTCCTGAAAGGTGCAAATCCCCCAGTTCTTCTCCAGTCTCCAAGCCTGGAATGTGTCACCAAGGGTCACACTGCCTGGTTACAGTGCACCATGAGGAACACCATAGTTAAATGGCACCATCAAAAACCATGGTGCCATAAGATGCAAATTTTAACACAATGGAGCCCAGGTTTCACTGAGCGATTCCAGTCTTACAGACACCCCTGCAATAACAGCTTCATTCTGACTATCACAAACATGTAGCCCACTGACACTGGGGTTTATTACTGCTCAGTGCGGGGAAAGATCTGTGGGAGAGGAAGCCAGCTCAATGTCACGAGTATATATAGTTTTCATAACAATCTCCTCGGACTATAACTTCTTGCTCAGTGAATGAATTGGAAATCAGTTTGTTATTTTGTTGAATTCCCTGCATTTTTGTAATCCCTAGAAATCATACCATTGGGATTTGATTAACCAATTTGTGAAATTTCATTCTGGAACTCGGGTGGAGTGACCACCCGAATGGATCTCTGTCCATTCCCCATCGCCTGGTACTTGGACTAAACACTATTTCCTCATTAGTACTTTGTATTTCAATTAATAGCACTCAGGGATTTCTGATTCTATTTCTGAGGAGGCTGTTTGATAAAACTCTCTGAATTCAGAATCCATTTGTTGCATTTCTGCTAAAGAAGATATTCTGAACCTATCAGCCTCATTTTGTTCACCTTCATTCTATTTAATTAAACCTCTGAAAATTAATTCTGAGAACTGAAATTTCAAATCAACATGGACTATTATTCTATGGTTCTAAATCTATGAACCTGAGATCTAGTCACAAAACAATGAGGATAAAATTCAGGGTATTCCTTGTATCACATTTCAGTTTATTTCATCTCTACTAGTTGTTTCATGACACATGGTGAAGCTAATATTCTTGAACATACCAGGTCATTCACCAAAATAGAATAATTCTGTCAGAATGTGTTTTACGCTTCCCACTGCAACCTCACATGATCAGGAAGGAGCGATCACATCTGGAGTGAGGTACAGCCCTAGTGAATACACATCTGCTGATATTACCAACCAATGAACCTCAGGTTTTCATGTGGCATCACTCTTTATTTTATGTTAAGTCCCTGATCCGGACTTCAATTTATCCCGTCAAACAACACCTGACAAACTATCACCCAAACAGCAAGTGAAAGCATTGAATTCCCAGAGATGTGTCTTCACTAGGGCTGTGCCTCACTCCAGATGTGATCATGTGAAATGCATTAATCTTCTATGATTGTAATTTCCCTTACATTCACATTTATTTTCTGTCACTGAGTGATTAAAATCCCCGACTCTTGCTTTCTCCCTTGCCAATTCTACAAATGTCCTGTTTGGTTTCATTTGATTGATAGATCCAGCTTGATGCATCCAAGTTTCATTATTTTAATTAATGAGGTGGTCTTTCAATGCACCATAAGCAGGCAAGGCTGCAGCTTTGTTTTTAAAAAGAAACAGAAATGTATTACACGGCAGATATTAAGATAAAATAAAATAAAGCAAGTTATTTCTGTGTAATCCAATTCAATAAAAGTTCAAAACACATGGAAACAATAAAATTACCAGCACCATCCCTTCACAGTGTTCATCTGGAAATCAATGTATTGGTCACACTGGAGTTTCAATTTCAGGTGGACAAGGGAAGTTTGCACCATTTCCAAGATTCACTGGTTTTACTTTTGAATTCATGTAGAAACATTTATTAATGATTTATTCTTTGTTTTCGTGAATTCGCTTTAAAATATCTCGCTTTATTGAATAATTAATCCCACTGTTACACTCTTACAATCTGTCCTTTCTACTTAAATATGATTCAGAGGACATCAGAAATTTCAAACAAGTTTTAATTTATTCAGACCTTTTCTTTGAAAGGTGTAAATCCCACAGCTCATCTCCAGTCTCCAATCCTGGAACGTGTCACTGAGAGTGACGCTGCCCAGTTACAGTGCACCATGAGGAACACCACAGTAACACACATCGATGTTTACTGGAACAGGGAGCAACCAGGGAATAACATGGAGTGGGTTTCAACACATGACGTGAGGAACATCACACAATGGAGTGCAGGATTCACTGAGTGATTCCAATCTTCCAGAGACCCCTCCAATAACAGCTTCATTCTGACCATCACAAAGCTACAGCCCAGTGTGACTATGCTTAATTACTGTAACGTATTGGAGGATATCATTGGGAATGGAACTCAGCTGACTGAAATGGGTAAGTCTTGTTTATCTTACAATAATTTGACACAACAAACACTTCCACATTTATTGAAGAGGACAATGTGTTAAATTCCTCTGGTAGAGAGATAGCAGAGAGCTTGATATGGAAAAAGAACAGTTACCTTCTCTTGTTTTACTCAGAGATAGAATAAACTATTTCTCCTCTTGGACCAGTTCCTCAATCTCAAACTCTTTATTGTCTCTCTGTCTTTCTACTTCTCCCTCTTGTTTGTTCTCAGCATTATATTTAACATTCTCCTGTCTCTGTCTGATCTTGTTTCATTCATTCTTGGGACGTGACCATCACTGGCTGGGCCAGCACTTGTTGTCCATCTTGAATGGCCCTTTGAGAAGGAATGGCTTCATCCAGAGAGTGGTGACAATGAAGATTGTGACAATAAAGCTAATGCAATTCAATACTGGCTCCTCAAGCGCCACTGCTGTCCACTTCCCTTTATCCTCACCGCCATCTCAATCATGCAAAGATAGACTAGTAAGTTATTAGCTACTTTTCCTGTGTGATGCCACTGGAGCACATTAATTTCTATTGATCAGGTTTGTGACATTAATCTTTGTGAAGTATCACACTTACTGGGTTCTTTCATTAGCTTTGGGCTTTGTTGTCCATGTTCCTCACAGTCGAAACAGACTAACAAAACCCCAGGGCAGTTGAATGTGTCGAGTAAATAGGCAGTCTGTGGTTAATTGCTGATGAAGGACTTGTGCCTGAGATGTTGATTCTCCTGCTCCTCGGATGCTGCATGTCTTGCAGTGCTTTTCCAGCACCACACTCTCAAGCCAATGGTTAATAGTGAATACCTATTTAGCTTCACAGTCGCCTTCATTCTTTTACCATATGGAAGTCTGCAGCTGCTCCCAGAATTCACACATGTTTAGTGAACCCTTTGAAAGAGCCAATTCAGCATAATTTTGCACTGATCTGTGATTTGATTTGATTCATTGTACCTCCCGTATTGATTGTAAAACTATCTTTATAGCGTAGCTTAAATAATCAGTGAAATGTTTGGTAATATTTTGTTGTTACTTGTTTACTATATGAGAAATATTGAAAAATATGCTGAAAGATGATAATTTCTACAACAGCCCATTAGGACTCTCAGAAGGTTTCCCCAGTAGCCCTGAGTGTGTTACTGTCTCTCCAACCCTACTGGATTTTGATTTGGGAATTATGTACTTGGCTTAGGGAGTGCAGAATCTATCATTCTGGGCTGTTAGACAAGGGGGAGGCAAAACATGAGTCCTTAGAATTCTCTCTCATTTGGTTCCTGTTCCTCAATCAGACCTCAGGACATTGTTTCTTTCAAATTCAGTGTGTCTGTTTTACTATCTTGTAACTAACCTCAATCACTGCTGACTGTATCCTCTGGTTTTACAATCATCAGTGAGATTAATATGATTTTGATCAAGCCCAAGGTAACATTCAGGATGTTTGTAAAAAAGTTATGATCATAATTGGTCTTGATGTGTTTTTTTGGTCTTTAACTGATTTCATGCATCATCAAACACATTCTCTCTGACTAAAGGAAATAAGGTTGAAAGCATTAGGTTTTTAATTGTCCAATTAACGTTATACATGATGGGTGGCATGGTGACTCAGTGGCTCGCATTGCAGCCTCACAGCACCAGGGACCTGGGTTCAATTGTTGCCTCAGCTGACTGTCTGTGTGAAGTTTGCACATTCTCCCTGTGTCTGCGTGGGTTCCCTCTAGGTACTCCGGTTTCCTCCCACAATCCAAATTTGTGCAGGTCATGTGAATTGTCTATACTGAATTGCCCATCGTGGTAGGTGCATTAATCAGGGTAAATATAGGGTAGGGGTGAGTTACTCTCCAGAGGGTTGGTGTAGACTTGTTGTGTCAAAAGGCTTGTTGCCATACCGTCGGGAATCTAATCTAATCAGTATTTGACCAATATTTATCAATTGCCAGTAACTTCATACCTGGTCCTTTGTCATAGCTTGTGCTCTTACCAGGGTCAGCAATGAGTTTGATGCCTCTTCCAAATATAATTATTTCATAGCCCCCCCAATGCACACAGTAACACAGCCCTTGAGAAGAACTGAGAGATGTCCTGATTTCCAATGCACTCCTGCTATCAGTCTATTTTCATTGTCCTTTCAGTGATGGCAAATCAGTGAGCAATTTAATTCTCAGATTTTCTGCACTGTTCTTGAAAAGATTTGAATTTGCTCCGATCAGATTTGTGACACTATTGTCTCAAAGTACAACATTTACTGAGTTCCACCATTAGTTTCATGCCAAAAACCAGCCTGTATTCCCCCCCACCCCACATAAATGCACACACATACACATACTCTATCTCACAGATGCATACACACACAGAAAGACAGATTCATACAGACATACATACACTCAAAACACACAAATGTGCTTGTGTAAACACATGCATACATACACAGAAACACACAAACTCTCAGACACACACACACACAATCATAGGATCACTACAGTGTGGAAGCAGGCCATTTGGCCCATCAAGTCCACATTGACCCTCTGAAGAGCATCCCACCAAAACCTGTCTTCCAAACCGATCCCTGTGACCCTGCATTTCCACAGCTGATTCACCCTAGCCAGAACATCCCTGGACATGATGGGCAATTTAGCAAGGCCAACCCACCTAATCTGCACATCTTTAGACTGTGCAAGGAAACCGGAGAACACAGAGGAAACCCATGCAGAAATGGGGAAAATGTACAAAGTCTACACAAACAGTCGACCAAGGGTGGAATGGAAACCTGGGTCCCTAACGCTGTGAGGTAGCAATGCTATCCACTGAGCCACCATCCTGCCCAACACACATGCAGACACACACATCATAGCACGCAGACACCAAAACACACCACAACTCACATATACAACACACACCATAAACACCAACACATACACTCTCACGTACACAAACTGTTAGATACACATCCTTTTCTCAGCAGAGAACGGCGCAAGCTGGGCGGAAGTGAGGTTGGAGCGCAGAACTGGTCGGGAAGGTAAGTGATATAAAAAGAACTTACCTGGACGCCAACGGTCTTTTCTCAGCAGAGAGCGGCGCGAGCTGGGCGGAAGTGAGGTTGGAGTGCAGAGCTGGTCGGGAAGGTAAGTGATTGATATTTGAGTGGGTGTGTTCTTCAACGCAAGGAGTATCAGAAATAAGGTCGGTGAACTTAAGGCGTGGATGGGTACCTGGGACTACGATGTTGTGGCCATCACGGAAACGTGGATAGAAGAGGGACAGGAATGGTTGTTGGAGGTTCCTGGTTACAGATGTTTCAGTAGGATTAGGGAGGGTGGTAAAAAAGGAGGGGGGGTGGCGTTGCTAATTAGAATGGTATAAAGGCTGCAGAAAGGCAGTTCGAGGGGGATCTGCCTTTAGAGGTAGTATGGGCTGAAGTCAGAAATAGGAAAGGAGCAGTCACATTGTTGGGTGTTTACTATAGGCCCCCCAATAGCAGCAGAGATGCGGAGAAACAGATTGGGAAACAGACTTTGGAAAGGTGCAGAAGGCACAGGGTAGTAGTCATGGGCGATTTCAACTTCCCAAATATTCATTGGAAGCTCTTTAGATCAAGTAGATTGGACGGGGCGGTGTTTGCGCAGTGTGTCCAGGAAGCTTTTCTAACACAGTATGTAGATTGTCCAACCAGAGGGGAGGCCATATTGGATGTGGTACTCGGTAATGAACCGGGACAAGTGTACTGGTCAGGCAGGAAAGAAATGGTCGTGTGAGGGAACCTTGGTTGACGAGGGAGGTTGAATGTCGTTTAAAGAGGAAGAAGGAGGCTTACATAAGGTTGAGGAAACAGGGTTCAGACAGAGCAGTGGAGGGATACAGGATAGCCAGAAGGGACCTGAAGAAAGGAATTAGGAGAGCCAAGAGAGGGCATGAAAAATCTCTGACGGACAGGATCAAGGATAACCCAAAGGCATTTTATGCGTATGTGAGAAACATGAGAATGACGAGAACGAGGGTAGGTCCAATCAAGGACAGTAGTGGGAGACTGTGTATTGAGTCGGAAGAGATAGGAGAGGTCTTGAATGAGTACTTTTCTTCAGTATTTACGAATGAGAGGAACCGTATTGTTGAAGAGGAGAGTGTGAAACGGACTGGTAAGCTAGAGGAAGGAAGATGTGTTGGACATTTTGAACAACTTGAGGATAGACAAGTCCCCCGGACCTGATGGGATATATCCTAGGATTATGTGGGAAGCAAGAGAGGAAATTGCAGTACCCGTTGGCAATGATCTTTTCATCTTCACTGTCAATGGGGGTGGTACCAGGGGACTGGAGAGTGGTGAATGTTGTGCCCCTGTTCAAAAAAGGGAATAGGGATAACCCCGGGAATTACAGGCCAGTTAGTCTTACTTCGGTGGTAGGTAAAGTAATGGAAAGGGTACTGAAGGATAGGATTTATGAGTATCTGAAAGGCACTGCTTGATTAGAGACAGCCAGCACGGATTGGTGAAGGGTAGGTCTTGCCTTACAAGTCTGATTGAATTCTTTGAGGAGGTAACCAAGCATGTGGATGAGG
>NC_057718.1:3522096-3569016 GCF_004010195.1 Chiloscyllium plagiosum | reverse complement strand
GGCCTTTTCTTGTTGGAACGGCGAAGGATGAGGGGTGACTTGATAGAGGTTTATAAGATGATCAGAGGAATAGATAGAGTAGACGGTCAGAAACTTTTTCCCCGGGTACAACAGAGTGTTACAAGGGGACATAAATTTAAGGTGAAGGGTGGAAGGTATAGGGGAGATGTCAGGGGTGGGTTCTTTACCCAGAGAGTGGTGGGGACATGGAATGTGCTGCCTGTGGGAGTGGTAGAGTCAGAATCTTTGGTGACCTTTAAGCGGCAATTGGATAGGTACATGGATGGGTGCTTAAGCTAGGACAAATGTTCGGCACAACATTGTGGCCGAAGGGCCTGTTCTGTGCTGTATTGTTCTATGTTCTATGTTCTATGTTCAAACACACGACAACAGACAGATACATACACAAAGGGAACTTTTGTTGCAATTGGTCTACATCCAGGCTAATTGTCGCAGTCACAGGAGTTGGTTTCTGTTTTGACAAAATTGTGAATCTTACCCACAACCCGTTAGTCATAGCGTTACCACAAGGAAACAGACCCTTTGGTCCAACTCGTCTGCACTGATGATTATAAACTGATTTAGTCCCATTTAGCAGTATTTGGCTGATATTCTTTGAAATGCTTCCTGTTCATGTACATATCCATCTGCCTTTAAATGTGGTATTTGTATCTGCTTCCACTACCTTTCCTGGCAGGTCTTTCTGTACGCCCACCACCTTTTGCGTGAAAAGGTTTGTCCCTCAGGTTACTTTTAAATCTTTCCCCTCTCACCTTAAACCTATGCCCTCTATTTTTGGAATCCTCTATCCTGAGAGAAAGACCTTGGCTACTCACTTTATCCATGCCCATTATGATTTTATAAAATTCGATAAGGCCATCCCTCAGCACCCGATGCTGAATATTATATAATCATCAGTGAACATCCCCATTTCTGACTTTCTGATAGAGGAAGGTTATTGATGAAGCAGCTGAAGATGGTTGGGCCATGGACATGACCCTGAGGAACTCCTACAGAGATGACCTGGAACTGAGATGTGGCAGATTACAGCAGGATATAGATAAGCTGCAGAACTGGGCAGAAAGGTGGCAAATGGAGTTCAATGTAGCTAAGTGTGAGGTGATTCACTTTGGTAAGAGTAACAAAAAGGTGGGGTACTGGGCTAATGGTCGGATACTTGGTAGTGTGGATGAGCAGAGGAATCTTGGTGTCCATGTACACAGATCTCCGAAAGTTTCCACCCAGGTAAATAGTGCGGTGAGGAAGACATATGGCGTACTGGCTTTTATTGGAAGAGGAATTGAGTTCCGGAGTCCTGAGGTCATGATGGATCGTATGAGGAAAGGCTGAGGCACTTGGGGTAGTTTTCATTGGAGAAAAGAAGGTTTAGGGAAGACTTTTGATAGAGGTGTACAAGATGACTAGAGGTTTAGATAGGGTTGACCGTGAGAACCTTTTTCCACGTATGGAGTCAGCTATTATGAGGGGGCATAGCCTTAAATTAAGGGGTGGTAGGTATAGGACAGATGTTAGGGGCAGGTTCTTTACTCAGCGAGTCGTGAGTTCATGGAATGACCTGCCAGTAGCAGTGGTGGACTCTCCCTCTTTATGGGCATTTAAGCGGGCATTGGATAGGCATATGGAGGATAGTGGGCTAGTGTAGGTTAGGTGGGCTTGGCTTGGTGCAACATCGAGGGCCAAAGGGCCTGTACTGCGCTGTATTCTTCTATGTTCTATATTCTATGAGATGACTGACTTCCAACTACAATGACCATTTTCCTATGTGCCAGGCATGACTCAAACCAGTGGAGAGTTTGCCCCCAATACCAATTAATTTCAGTTTTGCAAGGGCTTCTGGATGCCACACTCAGTCAAATGTAGCCTTGATGTCAAGGGTTGTTGCTCTCACCTCACCTCTGGAATTCAGCTGTTTTGATCAAGTTTGAACCAAGGCTGGAATGAGGTCAGGAGCTGAGCAGGTTTGAGGGAACCCAAACTCAGCATCACTGAGCAGGTTATTGCTGAGCTGTTGAAGACACCCTCCATCATTATACTGAAGCTCAAGAGTAGGTTAATGGGGCAGCTTTGGATGGGTTGGATTTGTTCTGCTTTTTACACATGGGACATACCTGGGCAGTTTTTCAAATTGTTAGATTGTGCCAGTGTCATAACTGCACTGGAAGAGTTTGGCTTGGGGAGCAACATGTTCTGGAGCACAAGTCTTCACCACCCTTGCTGGAATGTTGTCAGGGCCCAGAGTCTTTGCACTATCATGATCTCCAACCAATTATTGATATCATATGGAGTGAATCAAATTGGCTGAAGATTGGTATCTGTATTACCGGGGCCCATTGGAGGAGGCTGAGATGGATCATCCACTGGGCACTTTTGGCTGAAGGTTGCTATAAAACTTCAGCCTTTCTTTTTGCACTGGTGTGTTTGGTTCTTTCATTACTGAGGATGGGCATATTTGTACAGCATCATCCTCCAGTGAGTTGTTTTAATTGTCCACAACTATTCATGACTGGATGTTGCAGGACTGCAGAGCTTAGATCTGATCCACTGTTTTTGCGCTTCCTTAGCTCTGTCTATCACTGGCTGCCGATGCTGATTCGTAGCTTCACCAGGTTGATACCTCATTTTCAGTGATTCCTGGTGCTGCTCCTGACATGTTCTCATGCACTCTCCATTGAATTAAAGATGATGCCATGGCTAAATAAAAACTGAAAGAACTGTTGATGCTGTAAATCAGAAACAAAAAGAGAAATTGCTGGAAAAACTCAGCAGGTCTGGCAGCATCTGTGAAGATAAATTAGAGTTAAAGTTTTGGGTCTGGTAATCCATCCTCAGAATGGATGGTAACTGGGAAAATGTTGGTTTCTAATTTTAGGGCCTGAATGTTCCCATATCCTCACCCTCAACCCCACACATCAGGCCTTATTACCACATAGTCTGCCCCCACTAACAGTCTCCATTAACAGCTAGTCACTCTCCTAGTGAGATCATTATCCACTCCTTTGTCTGTCCAACTGTTCTTCTCTCTCTTTGGGCTCTAACTCTGTCAATGGTTTACTCTTTACCATCCCCCCACCCACACACTATCTTCTCCACATAAGTCAACATTTTCCAACCTACCATCCATTCTGAGGAAGGGTCACAAGACCTGAAATATTAACTCTGATTTCTCTGCACGGGTGCTGCCAGACCTGATAAGCTTTTCCAGCAATTTCTATAATTGCCTGACTTGATGGTAATGGGTGAGTGAGGGCTTTTTTATTCATTCACGGGATGAGGGCTTTGCTTGTTAGGCCAGCATTTACTCACATCCCTAATTACCAGACAGCAGCTCAGAGTCAACCACATTGCCGTGGGTCTGGAGCCAGACCATGGATGGATGCAAGCTTCCTTCCTTAAAACACATTAGTAAACCAGTTAGCTTTTCCTGTCAATTGGCAATAATTTTCTGGTAATCACTGGATTCCTATTTTGAAAATTTAATGGAACTCAAATTGCAGCATCTGAATGGATTTTGCATGAGTTCTCTCAACATTAGCTGAATTTCCAGATTAATTGACTAGTAATAACCACGAGACAATCATATCATTCCTGCACTGGGCCAATTATGGAATGCCTAAATGCATAGCATTATGATTAAGTGCTTATCCATGTAGTTTTTAATTTGTGAGCTTTCCCCCCTCAACCATCTTCTCAAGCAGTGCATTCCAGACACCCACCACCCTCTGGGTGAAGAAGGTTTCCTCAAATCTCCACTGAACCTGCTTGTGACTGACCTTTTGACTAATGGGAATAGCTGCTTTATAATCATCCTGTCAATACCTTATTCATGTCTGTTACACCCCTAACCCTTCATCGAATCTTCTCTGCTCCAAAGAAAGCAACCCAAGCTTATTGTCTCTCTTCATGTCTGAAACCACTCTGTTCCTCTCAGTTTCCTAGTGTCCCCCTATTCATTGAGTACTGCCACGTCTTGTTACTTCTTCCAAAGTGCATTATCTCACATTTATCAGGAATAAATTCTATCTGTTACTGATCTCTCTTCCTTTCATTCACCCTGACTGTCTTGCATCTGACTTATTTTTCTCTCATTCTCTCATTTTCTCTGCCTGGTTTCTTCTATTTTATCTCTGGTCCACATGCTCCCTGCTTGCCTTTTCTTGCTCTTTACTCTGTCCCTTGCTCTCTTTCTTTCTATCTCTCAATCTACCTCGCTTTTATTTCTCTGTCTGTGGTCATCTCTCTGTCTCTGTCTCTCTATTTCCAATTATTTCTCCATCTCTTTCCTTTTTTTAAATATCTCACCACTTCTAATTTCTATATCCCTATATCCCTCTCGCTCCCTGTTTGTCTATCTCTCTGACTTCCTCATTCTCCTCCCTCTCTCTGTATTCCCCTCTCTATCTAAACATGCTAACAGTTCTTGTTCCAAATAAAATTTTCCATATGGCTGCCAATTCTATTCCAAATAGCTGCTTCACTGATAGTCACTGACTGGTGTATAATAACTATGGGCATGATGTTATAATAATTAAGTCTCCATTCTTTTGGTTCCTCTCCTGAGTTAAGGGAGGACTGAACGATTAAGGCCAATGTCTCCACAGTTTCTCCTTCCACTTCATTGAGGATGACTGGATACATCACATCCGGTCCTGTATCTTGTCAACATGGAGAAACAATAATTTATCCAATAACTTCTCCTCATCAATTCTCAACACTTTATTGCCTGCTTTGTCACTATGTGTTGTGACAATGCTGCAAGACATCACCCGAAGGAAGCTGGGTGCTGAATAGGTACATCAGTGTAAGATGGGCAAAACGATAAATTAATATAAATACTTGACCAGTCAGCTCCTTTCCAGGAAAACAATTACAATCAGACTATACGTCTCTCAATGACAGCAGCTGCACCCAGTAGTCCCTCTGGTTGAGGCAATCCCTACCTCGCCAGCCAGGATAGTGCAATGTGAAGCCCTTCATCAGGGCTTTTGCCTGAAACATCGATTCTCCTGCTCCTTGGATGCCACCTGACTTGCTGTGCTTTTCCAGTACCACACTCTCGACTGTGATCTCCAGAATCTGCAGTCCTCACTTTCTCCTAGCACGAAGTGAGGACAGGCTTCCTTAACATGTTGAGTTTTCTGCAGAGCTTTGTAGGGCCGATACCTGCAACAGACAATGGGAGAACGTGGAGGTGTCATCCTGTCTTTTGGAGTCAAAACTTGCTTTAGCTCTGAAACTGCATTGTTCTATACATTCACAAAGTCTAAACTCACACGACAGCAGATTATAGTACAACAGGTTTATTTGAAATCATAGGCTTTTGGAGTGTAACCACTCCTTCAGATGAAGTGCCCCTCAAGTTCTTTTGAAATCTTTCTCCTCTCACCTCAAAAATGTGCCCCCGAGTTTTGAATTCCCCACACCCTAGGGACAATGCCCAGGCTAGTCACCTGATCTTTGCCCCTCATGATTTTAGAAACCTCGAGAAGATCACCCCTTCAATGCTCCAGTGGAAAAACTCCCAGATTATTTTTGTAACTCAAACCCTCCATTCCTGGCAACATCCTGGAAATCTTTTCTGAACCTTCTCCTGTTTAATAATTTTGTTCTAATAGTGGAGTGCTCAGAGCTGCATACAGTACTCCAGAAGAGGCCCAGTGGAGGTGGTGCTACTTATTTCAGTCAAAATGGCAGCATGGGGATGGAGGAGATGCAACAAGTAACTGACTGATCTGGGGAATGGGAACCAGCTTTCCGTGTCAAGGCCGTGTGCCTGCCAATAACAATGTAATTGTTAACACTTCACCTGATATAGGAGCAGCGCTCTGAAAACCTGTGACTTAAAATAAATTTGTTGGAGTATAACCTCGTGTCATGTGATCTTTGACTATGTGCACCCCCAGTACAACACCAGCATCACCACATCACTGTGGGATGAACAGCTTGTGAGTGTGAATGATTATATCCGGAAGCCATTGGACCTCTGGAAATTGAGGTGGAGTCCTTTTCTCTGCAGTAAAAGCTAACTAATGCCTGAAGAAAATCGGTTTATTCTCCCTTACCAGCTGCTACAAGATGTTGCTTTTAACCAGACTTTGTAAATCAGCCATTCTATGCTTTATACAAGGAAGTGGAAAACACTTGGGGGGAAAGAGAGAGAGAGAGAGAGAGAGAGAATGAGATCGACAAACAGCAAATCCTGATGAACAAAATAACCATCCTATTGAATCCTGTAGACAGGGACAATTGAACTGATTTGTACAAATTCCTTAATTGTTAAGTTATGATGTAGAAAACTGTAGGTCACGTTAAGTTTTGTTTATTTGTCAGTTGTGTATATGCCATTTTTGAAACTACTGTTGCATTTTTGACTCCACTACATCAATTCCGCACTGTGCCTTCCCAGTCTTTTGTCTCCTTTCAGTCTTCTGTTTTCTCTCAGATATTTCTGTTTTCTCAAAAACAATTTTCACCAACATCACAGGCTTACATGCAGAATAATGTAACTTACAACACAGGCTGAGACCATTCAGTTCATCAAGCTTGCACTGTTGCACAATAATTAACATAGAGTAAAATTTCTCAAGGAATTTTCGAAGGTCCAGTTGAGTAAGGGATATATTCAGCCAGGTACCTGAAACTGAAATGATCTGGGAAACCATTATCTCTGACAGGAAATCATTCTGGACCAGGATATCATGGAATGAAGCTCACAGGTAAAGGAAACATTTTGCTTTCATTATACACATTGCTTCTTCATAATCCATTCTAGAAATTCTCAGCTACAGGAAACAGTTGAGGCAAAAACATTGAATGTTTCCAAGGAGGAGTTCAATATAGTTCTGAGGGCTGAAGGTATCAAAGGGTATAGAGAGAAAGCAGCAACAGGGGACTGTGTTGGATGATCATCCATGATTATGTTGAAAGGTGGTAAAGGCACAATGGGCTGAATGGTCTACTCTAGCTCCTGTTTACTATGTTTTGAGAAGGTGATGATGGTGAGCTGCCTTCCTGAACTGCTGTGGTCCATTTGGTGTTGGGACATTTGATCCAGTGAAATTGAAGGAATGAGGACAATATAATTCCAAGTCTGGATAGTATGTGCCTTGGAGAGGAGCCTGAAGGAGGTGGCGTCCCATGTAGCTACTGTCCTTGTCCTTTCAGATGGGAGAGGCTGTGGGTTCAGAAGCTACTGTTGGAGGAGCTTTGGTGAGTTACTGAAGGGCAACTTGTAGATGGTACAGACTGTCCATCGGTGTTGAAGGTGTTAGTTGTGGTTCAGTCAAGCGGGTTGCTTTGTCCTGGATGGTGTGAATCTTTTTGAATGTTGTTGGAGCTACACTCATCCAGGCAATTGAGAAGAATTCCATCATATTCCTGCCTTCTGTTTTGCAGAAACATGGTGGACAGGCTGTGGGAGTCAGAGCGCAAGTTACTTGATTCCACCTGCTCTTGTCGCCACAATATTGTCGCCAGGTAATGGGCAGGTTATTGTGAAGTCCCAGGGAACTCTTTTACTTAATTTTGTGATGGGATGTAGGCATCACTGGGAAAGCCAGCATTTGTTCCTCATCCCTAATTGCCCTGAAACTGAGTCACTTCACTGTTTATTCCAGAGGGCAATAAGAGCAATCTGCATCTCTGTGGGTCTGGAGTCACATGTCGGCCAGACCAGGTAAGAATGGTAGATATCCTTCCCTGAAGGGCATTAATGGGTTTTAACAACAATTAATGGAAACATTGGGTTAACGTGGAATTTTCTCAATATTAGTCCATCATCCCTCTGTGACTCTCGTTTCTATCCAAAATCATCTTTGCATCTTTTCCTCTACATCTCTGGAGTTTTCCAGAGGCCTGTAGAAAACCCACAACTGTGTGACCTCTCCTCTCCTGTTTCTAACCTTAGCCCATTCTACCTCAGCAGACGAGTCCTCAAATGTCCTTGCTGTCACTCTAATACCGTCCTTGACTAACAATGTCACACCCCCCCCTCTTTTAAAGTACCCAAACTATAGCATTTCCAGTCCTTTCAATGATAATTTCCACAGATTCATCACCCTCTGGCTGATGAAATTCCTCCTCATCTCAGCCGCCATTGTGCAATGTCACCCAGACTAATATCTCCCCGTGTGACTGCATTTGAGAAACCTTGAAAGTTTACCCATATTAAAGGCACTATAAAACTGCAAGTTGTTGTTGTTTAATCAAGTTTGAGCCAATCCACACATCAGCTTCGACATTTTGAACTAATATAGCTTTCAAATGTTGCCGTTAGAGACTGGCAAATGACATCATGAGCAATAGGGAATAACAGATGCTGTCTGTGGTTTGGCTGTTTTCTTCTTGTTTATCTTTGTCAATTATTTTTGGCAGAGAGTATTCAGCAGATATTTTGAATTGTGTTTGATTTGTCTGATATAACCAGTTTCTGAATAAAAATCTAATCATCTGACCATTAAACTGTATGTCTGTGCTCTTGAGCTAATTAATTGAAAAGTCTGACCAGGAGCTGCTGGCAGCTTGTGCACATTTGAGGTGACAAAGTTTTCCCCTCCCACATCGCCCTAACCCACTGTGTGTTCATGTTTTATCAACAACTGCCTTGGAATGAACAGCAACAGAAATGACAAATGGTCGAGCCATTTGTTTGAGAGAAGCTGCTGCCCTTGAGACGTGTAACCAATGACAGCATTGGGGGCTGTGGCACGCTGGCAGTGTCCCTAACTGTAGACCTCAAGGTCAGGGATCAAATCCAACCCTGTGGTGCAGCACACCCCCACAGGTTGCTGAGGAATAATTTCTGGCTCTGTATTTAACTAATCCTGTATCCTGCTTGGTGATCTCCACCTGAGACCAAAATGTGAAGCCTGCCACAGAAGAACAGCTCTCTTTTACCCTAGTACTGGTGCTAGTGCCACACAAACTAAAACCCATTCCACTCAGACTGAACTCTGAGCCATGTGTTGAACTGCTTGACTGTATTTACCCCGTGCCAGTTTGCTGTGGCTCAGGCAGTAATCCAGAGATTCTCACCTTGGAGACTCTGCTTTATCATTTCGCCCCCAGTTGGTCACAGTCTTTCAGTGAGACCTCCTTTCTTGTGCTCCCAGTGTTATTCGTCCCAACATAGACCATGACGAGTGGATCCTTCTTCGCCCTCTCCAAATGTTTCCCCAGTCCGGTGTAAACTAGGCACAATCTCCTGATACCACAAGGGAAACAATCCAAATCACTATAGAGTCAGAGAATCATAGAGATGCACAGCATGGAAACAGACCCTTCGGTCCAACTCATCCATGCCGACCAGATATCCCAACCCAGTCTAGTCCCACCTGCCAACACCTGACCCATATTCCTCCAAACCCTTCCTGTTCATATACCCATCCAAATGCCTCTTAAATGTTGCAATTGTACCAACCTCCATCACTTCCTCTGGCAGCTCATTCCATACACGTACCAAACTCTGTGTGAAAACATTGCCCCTTAGGTCTTTTATATCTTTCCCCTCTTACCTAAACCTATGCCCTCTAGTTCTGGACTCCCCAACCCCACGGAAAAGACTTTGCCTATTTATCCTATCCAGGCCCCTCATATAAGGTCACCCCTCCGCCTCTGACACTCCAGGGAAAACAGCCCCAGCATGCTCAGCCTCTCCCTGTAGCTCAAATCCTCTAACCCTGGCAACATCCTTGTAAATCTTTTCTGAAACCTTTGAAGTTTCACAACTTCTTTCCCACAGGAAGGAAATGAGAATTGCACGCAATATTCCAACAGTGACCTAACCAATGTCCTGTACAGCTACATCATGACCTTCCAACTCCTGTACTTAATACTCTGACCAATAAAGGAAAGCATACCAAATGCCTTCTTCACTATCCTATCTACCTGCGATTCCACTTTCAAGTAGCTATGAATCTGCACTCCAAGGTCTCTTTGTTCAGCAACACTCCCTAGGACCTTACCATTAAGTGTATAAGTCCTGCTAAGATTTGCTTTCCCAAAATGCAGCACCTCACATTTATCTGATTTAAACTCCATCTGCCACATCTCAGCCCACTGGCCCATTTGGTCAAGATTCTGTTGTATTCTGAGGTAACCCTCTTCGCTGTCCACTACACCTCCAATTTTAGTGTCATCTGCAAACTTACTAACTATCCTCTTATGCTCGCATCTAAATCATTTATGTAAATGATAAAAAGTAGAGGACCCAGCACGGATGCTTGTGGCACTCCACTGGTCATAGGCCTCCAGTTTGAAAAACAACCCTCCACTACCACCCTCTGTCTTCTACCTTTGAGCCAGTAATACTGTTCTAGCCCAGTCACAACCATATCCATGGGATGATAGAAAAACTATCAATCCATTCTCGTATTTCCACAATAACAATCTTTGTATTTTGCCTCTGGAACTAACATTCCCACTGCCCATTCTGTGCCCCTACATGAAACATGTTGGATGAAATAATACAATTCCACTTGTCTGCTCTACAGTGTGAAGGTAACACAGTTCCCAGTTGGTTCTGTGCAGTTGCCTGTGTTCCCTCCCATTTACTTACCAGTTACATTTCCCTGCTCCATAGATGTAACCCCACACACTACAGTTGTACCCAGCAGTATCATTGAGAGTCACATTCACAAGGCTCTGACTGTAACTGCTCCTGTGGACATTCCTGGAAAGCTGAACCCGATCGTGGAAACCCTGGGCCTTGACGAGGGTACCAGTCACAAAGTGGCTTATCACCCACTCCCTGTTGCTGCCAGGTCGCTGGTAGTGCCAGTGGACATCAGTGTCAATCACACTGGCATTATGCATGGCACACTGGAACTTGACAGTTTCACCCTCTGGTACCTTGCTGACCACTGGATCCTGAATGAGGACTGGATCAGCCAATGGGTCTGTGATGTGGGAAAATGATGGAGCTAACACAGAGCTATTACTTCATCTTTCAAATCTTCGGAATATATCAAAAATGTTGACAGTCACCTGATGTTTAATGCATTACTTTCTAAAGTGAGGGACTAGAAACAGTGCTACTCAACAGGGTGCAGTCTGTCAGCTGTGGTTTATTGGGAGCTCTCTGTCTCTGAGGCAGAAGGTGTTGGGATTGCCTCCCCCTCCAGAGGTTTGAGCAGACATTGGGGCCATCCAGAGCAGCACTAAGGCAGTGTGTTTGGAACAGGCAGCACTGACCTGAGGTGTTAAACCAAGTCTGTCCTTACAGGAGGATGTGAAATATCCCAGGGTACCATTCAAGGGTTAACACAGGAGTTCACCCAGTCTTCAGGAAATATGTATTTCCGAAGCAGATGATGGTGCTATTCCTTTCGATGCTGTTTGTTAGAAATAGGAATAGATGTAGGCCATTCAACTCCTCAAGCCTATTCCACCATCATTAGAATCACGGCTGATGTGACATTCCTCACATCTACTCTCCTATGTTGTCCTCATACTCCCCCTGGATTTCCCTGACTGATTAAGAATCCAACTCTCTCAGCCTGAATTTTATGCAAGATCTCTGCCCCCACAGTCCCCTTTGACAAGACATTCTAAAGATTCAGAACCCTCTGAGAGAAGAAATTCCTCCTTATCTCAGTCTTAAGTTGGCGTCCCTTCATTCTGAGATGATGCCCTGTGGTCCTAGACTCTCCCTCTGAGGGGAAACATCCTCTCAGCATTGACCCCATCAGGCACCTCATGAATCCTGTATGTTTCAATGAGATCACCTCTCATTCTTCTAAACTCCAGTGAGGGGAAACCCAACCTGTTTAGCCTTTGCTCAAATGACAATCCCTTCAAACAAATGATCACCTCAGTGTAATTGCACTGAACTGTCTCCAATGAAGTGATAACTTTTCAGGAATAAGGGAATCAAAACTGTTGATACTACTGTTCATGTGGACTCCACAGCACCTAAAAATTGCAGTAAAACTTCCTGACTCTCATACTCCACCCCCCCCCCCACCCCCGTTGAATTGACGGCCAACATTCCATTAGCTTTCCTGATTACCTGCTTTCTGTGTTCACACACTAGATCCTCCCATTCCCTTTGTGTTGCAGCTTTCTGCAATTTCTCTTGATGTAAGTAATATTCTGTTCTTTTGTTGTCCCTTCAAAAATGAACAGCTTCCCATTTCCCTGCATGTTACTCCATTTACCTTTTTCCCACTTATTTAACCAAACAATATCTCTCTGTAAACTGTTTATATCCCTCTATCAAAATGCCTTTCCACATATTTTTTCTGTCATTTAGAATTTGGCTAAAGTAGATGCATTTCCATCTGCCCAGTCATTCATATATATTGTAAACAGTCGTGTTCCCTGCACTGATGCCTGTGAAATCCCCACTGGTCATGGGTCATCAATCTGACAAAAAAGCCCTCTCCCCACTCGCTGTTTTCTGCTCATTTGCCAATTCTCTATCCTCGCCAATGTCCACCACCATCGGCTGTTCTCTGATGACTTCACCTTTTGGGAGGTACTTTGTCAAATGCCTTCTGGAAGTCCGAATACAACACATCTACTGGTTACCATCGATCCATCCTCATTGTGACTTGTTCAAAAATCTCTGATAAATTAGTAAGACCTGATTTCCCTTTATGCAAAGCCCTTGTTGACTCTGCTTGATTAGATCATGTTTGTGAGATCTTCCCATGTGTTTTTTTCCATGAAACTAATACATGTCATTAGCTGTAAATTATGTTGTGACTTCTTGAGGTTCTGAAAGGCTCTGTTTAAAAATATTATTTTAGTTTATTCATGCTCTTGCTCTTAAAATGCTATTGAAAGACTGGGACAATGCTGATAAGAATTTGCAATGGAATCTCACGTTGTGATGCAAGGTGTGTGTGTGGAGAGCTGTGACTCTGTGGTGTCCCAGATATTGAGGTAGAGAAAATAGCGAATTAAAAGGATGATGCTGAGCAAATTCATAGGGACCTTGTTCAGTTGGTCCAATGGGCAGACATCTGGCAGATGAAGCTAAGTGGAGAGAAATGGGAGGTAATGTATTTCTGTCTGGGAAGAACGGAGAGATAATACAGGCTCAATGGTACAATGTTGAGGGGAGTACAGGAGCAGAGGGACCTTGGCATTCAATGCATGGTCCTCTGAAGGTGGCCAAGCAAGTTCAAGCAGTTGTTCAGAAGACTAATAGGATCCTTGGATTTATAAATAGAAGCACATGGGAAAAAGGAAGGAAGTAATACTATACCCCTACAAATCATTGGTCAGGCCACATTTGGAGTGTTTTGTTCAGTTCTGGGCAATTTGTTTAAGGAAAGGTGTTACTGGAATGGTATTAGGAATGAGGGATTTTCAATGCAATGAACGAGTAGAGAGATTGGGTTTATTCTCCTCGGAGCAGAAAAGATTAGAGGTCACCTCATTGAGATGTACAAAATTATGAACAATTTTAACAGGGTAAAGAAGAATCGAATGCCCTCTTCCTGCACCATAAAATTCTATGATTCTATTTATCATGGATTTGGGCAAATGAGCGATGATTTCTAAATTTGCAGATTTCTCAGAAATTTCATAAACACAAGACTAGTAACAGACCATCCAAGACAAAGCAGCCTGCATTATTGATACCACTTCCACTAGCATCCAGTCCCACCACCACCAATACTCAGCAGCAGCAGCAGTATGTACTATTCACAAGATGCACTGCAGAAATTCACAAATATGCTAACACAGCACCTTCCTAACCCACAACCACTTCTATATAGAAAGATAAGGGCAGTAGATACATGGGAACACCACCAGTTCCAAGGTCTCCTCCGAGTCACTCACCATCGTGACTTGGAAATATATTGCAGTTCCTTCAGTTTCACTGGGTCAAAATCCTGCAATTCCCTCCCAAAGGTCATTGTGGGTCTCCCCACAGCACATGGACTGCAAGGGTTCAAGATGGCAGCTCAGCATCATGTTGTCATAGGCAACTAGGGACAGACAATAAATGCTGATCCAGCCAGTGAGATCCAAATCCTATGCGTTAATTAATATTTAAAAAAAGTATTTCCATTGAGTTTGGGAAGCTGGTCGATTCCGATCCGAGGTGAAATTGTGAAAGATGAATTCTGCAATGACATGCTCCTAGGGAGAGTTCCCACTTCCGTGAACTATGGGTCATCTACATGCTGACAACATCACAACCCTACGTCTCCAGTCCTGTCTCCACTCCACTGGGAGTACAGTTACTGAGTTCACGATTTTGATGCAATCTTTTATGAAATACATTCTCATATACTTATCTGTTACAGTCAGCTGGGATCCATTCCCACTGATATCTCCCCACACTTTATAGTAATAGACCACAGTGTCACTGGGCTGTACGTTTTTGATGGTCAGAATGAAGGTCTCATTGGAAGGGTCTCTGGAAGATTGGAATCTCTCAGGGAACACTATGCTCCATCTTGTGATGGTTCTCATGTCATGTGCTAAAACCCACTCCGTGTTATTTCCTGGTTGCTCCCGGTATCAGTGAAAATCTGTCTGTGCCAGTGCGGCATTCGTGATGGTGCACTGTAACTGGGCATGTGACCCTCGGTGACATGTTCCAGGCTCAGAGACTGGAGAAGGACTGGGACATTTGCATCTTTAAGAGAAAATGTGTGAATAAATTAAAATTAGTCTGAAGCCTGTGAAATGTTTTTAATACTTAATAAAAACATATTAGTTCATGTTACCTTGGGTAATTTTTCAACCTATTATCAAGCAGCCTGATCTGGAAGACTCAGGGATTACTTTATTTTGAAGATTAAGATGTAAAATTCAGCTGCCTCTGCCACTTTCTCCTCATTCTCAAACTTGTTGCTTCTCCCTCCCTGATCCCCAGTGACTGCAGAATCCTCCCAGTTTTCTCCTCACACTGCCTTCCTATTTCCTAATGACTCAGTCCCTGTTTATTTCTTCTCCACAATCTCCCTGAGCTTCCTTCATCCTTTATCATGCAGCTTACACAGATCGAGGTTTCTTCAAATTCACTGTTATCAAAACCCTCCTCAAAAAGCTCCCCCAGATCCATTTGTACTCCCTGCTACTGCTGCTGCTGCTGATTCTTCATCGAATATCCAATCCTAATGCTCTCAAAACGATCTGTTCAAATCCATCCAGTCCAGCTCCCAGCTCACATTGTTGAGCTTGGATCCTGCTCATCCATTTACTGTCTCACTGGCTCCCAATTCACTGAATTGATCTTCTGTTCTCAGATTCCAATTTCTGCATAGTTTTGCCCTAGCCAATCTCTATAACTTTGTTCAGATCTAAAACCTACAGTTCTTTGCTGCTCCAATGCTTGATTCTCATCCACTTCCTAACTTCCAACTGTCTTCAGTTGCCTGAGGCTCTTCTCTCAAACCTGTTCCCCTAATTATATTGCTCTCCAACTTCCAAATCTTTCAAAACCCAACATTTTGGCCAAAATATCTGTTGTCCCTCCTGACGTTTCATTTGTTGCCTCTGTTGGATTTTAAGAAATATACATTTTGTGCAACACTTTGAGAGCAATTTTGTTGTCAGTGGTGTTGTGAAGTTGAAGGTGCGTACTGCATCTTTAAGTGAGAATGAATGCTGTTCTGCCCTGAGAGTCTGGAAAATTGTTAATATGTAACATTTGGCTGTGAACTGGATACCTGAGTTAGTTGGCATTTTGACAACAATTTGAATTTAACCAATCAGTTTAAATTATGCTCCACGATAGTAAAACCCAATTGAGTTTGAATTTACTGTTTTGATGACCCTGAACCACTGAAACAATCTAATATTGGGGACATAATAAAAGGCAGGCATTTTGAAAATTAGAGACTGAGCAACTGCCATCAACACAGATCCAAGAAATTAGGAAACACACTCTACTGAAGATACCTATTCATCGGAAGCATATGTGCAACAAAAAGAAAGAGATGACCCAGGGAAATCTTCAGCTGGAGGAAGACAGGCACCAAAGAAGCCAGCGGCTGTGTGGTTTTGAAGTCAAGTAGATGTAATTTTAATAAGTGTCTTATTGGAACAGTATATGGTTATAGAGTTGGAGGCAGATAATTATCTGTAAGAGAAAGGGGAATAGAGTTATGAATATTTGTTGCTTAATATACACTTTTAGAGTTATTTTCTTTAAATAGTGGAAGTTGGGAGTTCTCTGTCACTCATATTTTAACAGATTACACGACAAAGTAAGCTTTTCTGGATGATTGGTTTTATCAACAAATGAGCTCACTACCATGTTGTAACAGTTTGGGAGCTCGGCTCTGAGATTTGAACAGGTTTAGACAGATCCAGATTTGACGAGATTTGGGCTACGAAAGATCCCAGCAGACTTAAACACTTACTGATGAGTGTCCGAGATCTTGAAATAAAACTCAGGTGAGACAATTCGTTTAATTTCAATTACCTGAAGTCACTTAAAATAAAATTGAGAGAAATGGCTCTTAAGATTGTGAAAGAAGTTCTGAAGTTTGAAGATGCTTCTCAAACTTGCCAAGAAACTTTAGAAAGATAGAGGAAGGGCATTCTTTTCGAATTAGCAAAGAGGTTAGAATTAGGTTTAACCAGGGACAAAGGAAAGCTGAAAGTGTGATGGATTAGTCAAGCTCTTCAATGTATCAATGAAACAGACAAGTGCAGGAGAGTTAGAAAAACTCAAATTGAAATTCAGGCAAATGAAGTTAGAAGATAAAGAAATGGAAAGAAGACCATGAGAGAAAAAAAGGGAGAGAGAAGAAAAAGAAAGCGAGAGATAGTTCTTCGCTGAGCAAAGAAAGAGAGAGAAGGCAAAGAAAGAGAGATAGAGAGAGAGAAGAAAGAGAGAGAGAAAGGAGAGAGAATTTGAACTTCAGAAGCTGCGAATAAGTCTGGAAAGGCTGCATCCGAGGAGCAGGAAAATCGATGTTTCAGGCAAAAACTCTTCCTGATGAAGGGTTTTTGCCCGAAACGTCGATTTGCCTGCTCCTTGGATGCTGCCAGACCTGCTGTGCTTTTCCACCACCACTCTAACCTTGAGTCTGATCTCCAGCATCTGCAGTCCTCACTTTTGCCTAATAAGTCAGGAAAGTCAAGTTAACAGGATAGAGTTGAAGAGAGAAGTTGGTAATATATACAAATATGTTACGATATCGCCACATTTTGATGAGAAAGATATTGAAGCCTTTTTTATTTCAATTGAAAAAATAGCTAGGCAGATGAAGTGGTCACAGAACTTTGTAATGCTAGTTCAGACTAATCTGGTTGGCAGAGTGAGTGAGTTATAGAACATAGAAAAGTTCAGACAGAATAGGCCCTTAGGCCCACAATGTCGTGCCAAGGATTATTCCTAATCTAAAATAAAATAACCTAACCTGCACACCCCTCAATTCCATGTGTATGTCCAGCAGTCACTTAAATGTCCCTAATGACTCTGCTTCGACCACCACCACTGGCATCCCATTCCATGCATTCACAACTCTTTGTGTTTAGAACCTACCTCTGATGTTTCCTCGATACCTTCCTCCTAATATCTTAAAACTATGACCCCTTGTGCCACTCAATCCTGCCCTGGGGAAAGTCTCTGGCTATTGACTCTATCCATGCCTCTCATTACCTTGTATACTCGATCAGGTCACCTCTCTTCCTCCTTCTCTCCAGAGAGAAAAGTCCAAGCTTAGTCAACCTTCCTTCATAAGGCAAGCCCTCCAGTCCAGGCAGCATCCTGGAAAACCTTCTTTGCACCCTGTCCAAAGCCCCCATATCTTTCTTATAATAGGACAACCAGAACTCGACACAATATTCCAAGTGTGGTCACACCAGGGTCTTGTAGAATTGCAGCAAAATCTCGCGGCTCTTAAACTCGATCCCCCTATTAATGAAAGCTAAAACACTATATGCTTGCTTAACAACCCTATCCACTTGGGTGGCAACTTTGAGGGATCTATGCACTTGAACACTAAGATCCCTCTGTTTCTCCACACTACCAAGAATCCTGTCTTTAATCCTATATTCAACATTCAAGTTCGACCTTTCAAAATGCATCACTTCGCATTTATCCAGGTTGAACTCCACCTGCCATTTCTCAGTCCGGCTCTGCATCCTGTCTATGTAACGCTGGAGCAGGCAATTGCCCTCTATACTATCAACGGCACTTCCAACCTTTGTGTCATCTGCAAATTTTTTTACCCACCCCTCAATCTCCTCATCCAAGTCATTTATAAAAACTACAAAGAGCAGAGGCCCAAGAACACAGCCCTGCAGGGCACCACTCACCACTGACCTCCAAGCAGAATACTTTCCATCGACAACCACTCTCTGCCTTCTGTCAGCCAACTAATTCTGAATCCAGATAGCCAAATCTCCCTGTATCCCATACCTCCTGACTTTATGATGGCCTTATCATGGGGAACCTTACCAAATGCCTTCTGAAGTCCATATACATCACATCCACTATTTGACCTTCGTCAATCTGTCTTGTCACCTCCTCAAAGAACTCAATAAGATTTGTGAGGCAACACCTGCCCCTCACAATGCCTTGCTGACTGCCTTTAATCATGCTATGCTTTTCCAAATAGTCATAAATCCTGTCCCTCAGAATTCTTTCCAGAACCTTGCTGACCACCGACCGAAGGCTGACTGGTCTGTAATTAACAGGGATTTCCCTAATCCCCTTCTTGAAAAGAGGAACAACATTCACCTCCTTCGAATCCTCCAGTACAACTCCCACGGAAAGTGAGGAAGCAAAGATCTTCACCAGCAACTTAGCAACCTCCTTTCTCACTTCCCGGAGCAGCCTAGGATAAATCTGGTCTGGCCCTGGGGAATTATCAATCTTAATGTTTGCCAAATTTTCCAGCACATCAACTACATCAATCTTAATCTGTTCAAGCCTGTTTCCCAGCTCCTCAAAGTTCTCATTCACAACAAGGTTCCTTTCCTTAGTGAAAACCACAGCAAATAACTCATTTAGGGCTTCCCGTATCTCCTCAAACACCACGCACAAGTTCCCTATGCTATCCCTGGCCAGTCCTACCTTCTCCATGATCATTCTCTTATTCCTCACATACGAGTAAAATGCCTTTGGGTTCTCCCTAATCCTTCCTGCCAAGACTTTCCCCTCCCCCCCCCCCCCACCCCCACCCCTGGCTGTCCTGAGTCCGTTCGTGAACTCCTTTCTAGTAAGCCTGTAATCCTCTAATGTTATATGCAGCGCTGTCAGATGAGGGGTCAAGAGATTAAGCAGATGTCAAACAGACTATTTTGAATGCTTATGAATTGTTACCAGAAGCATATAAACAGTGGTTCATAAACATAAAGAAGGAACCAGGTCAGCTTATGTTGAGTTCAAAAGAATTAATCGTAATAGTTTTGATAGATGCGTGCAGGCTTTAAAAATAAGAATTATGAGCCTCTAAGAGAGATTATTCTGCTGGAAGAATAAAAAAAACATGCTTCCCTAAATGTTAAGATTTCATGTGGATGAACAGAAAGTTCAGGAAGTGAGAAAAGTGGCAGAGATGGCAAATGGGTGTGCATTGGTGCATAAGGCAAAGTTTATCTTCTGGCAAAAAACTTATCCTGTGAAGGATAGAAGTTGGAAGAAGGGGAAATCCTATATTACAATAACAAAGATTAGAGCACACTGGAAATAGTTTACCATGGATGAAAAAAGAAGCCCAAGAGGGTGAAAAGGAGGTGAAAGTCTTCAGGTGTTTCCATTGTGGTAAAGTGGGACGTGTAAACATAGAACATAGTGTATTACAGCACAGCACAGGCCCTTCAGCCCTCAATGTTGCACTGACCTGTGAAAATAATCTGATGCCCATCTAACCTACACAGTTCCATTATTATCCTTATGTATATCCAATTCCAATTTAAATGCCCTTAACGTCGACAAGTCTACAACTGTTGCAGGCAGGCCGTTCCAACTTTCTGAGTAAATATCTGTCCTAAATCTATCACCTCTCAATTTAAAGGTATGTCCCCTCATGCTAGCCTTCACCATCTGAGGAAAAATGCTCTCACTGTCCACTCTATTTCATCCTCTGATTATCTTATACGTCGTGATTAAGTCCTTCTTCTCTCAGCCTCAGTTCCCTCAGCCTTTCCTTGTAAAGGCCTTCCCTACCCGGCAACATCCTAGTAAACCTCTGAACCCTTTCCAAAGCTTCCATATCCTTCCTATAATGCTGTGATCAGAATTGCATGCAATACTGCAGGTGTGGCCTTACCAGTGTCTTGTACACTCAAGCATGATCTCATGGCTCAGAAACTTAATACTCCTACCAATGAATGCCAACAGACCATTTGCCCTCTTAACACACCTAATAACCTGGTGGCAAATTTCAGGGATTTAGGCAACTGGCCACTGAGATTTCTCTGTTCATCTACACTGCTGAGAATTTTCCCATTAGCCCAGTACTCTGCATTCCTGTTATTTCTTTTGAAGTGAACTACCTTACACTTTTTCCCATTAAACTCCATTTGCAACTACCCAGCCCAGCTATGCAGCTTATCTATGTACCTCTGTAACCCACAACATCCTTCGGCACTATCCACATCTCTGCCTACCTTAGTGTCATTTGCAAATTTACTATCCCATCCTTCTACACCCTCATCCAGGTCATTTATAAAAATAACAAACAGCAGTCGCCCTAAAACAGATCCTTGCAGTACACCACGAGTAACTGAATACCAGGATGAGCATTCCCCATTAACTATCACCCTCTGTCTTCTTTCAGCTCGCCAATTTCTGATCCAAATGGATAAATCACCTTCAATACCGAAAGTCCACATTTTGTGCAATTGTCTACCATGTGGAACCTTATAAAATGCGTTACTGAAGTCCACATACACATCTACCACTTTATCTTCACCCACCTGTTTTGTTACCTTCTCGAAGATCTCAATAAGGTTTGTGAGGCACGACCTAGCCTTCATAAAACAGTGTTGACTATCCTTAATCAAATTATTCCTTTCCAGATGATTATAATCCCTATCTCTTCTAACCTCTTCCAACATCTTACCCAAAACCGAAGTAAGGCTCACTGGCCTATAATTACCAGGACTGTCCTGATTCCCCTTCTTAAACAAGGGAACAGCATTTACTATCCTCCAGTCTTCTGGCACTACTCCTGTCGACAATGATGACATAACAATCGAAGCCAAAGACTCTGAAATCTCCTCCCTGGCTTTCCACAGAATCATAAATCTCATTTGGCCCTGGGGTCTTATCTACTTTCAGATCTTCCAAAATTGCTAAAACCTCCTCCTCGTCAACCTCAATCCCACACTATCTTGTATCCTGTATCTCCGCACTCTCACTAACATTGCCCTTTTCTAATGTGAATACTGATAAAAAGCATTCATTAAGCACTTCCCCTAAGTCTTCAGATTCCACACACAACCTTACACACACAACTGTCCAAGTCACAGTGTTGGTCTTTAAAGGAAAGTACTGTGGAAAAAGATGCACTAAAAGAGGCTAAGCCAGTGACATTAGTGAAAGTAGTAAAGGAAACCAAAACAAAAGTCGAGGAACTGTGGGAGTGTGCACAGCCTCGGCAGAGGCTGGGTGTTGAGGTAGTACCCAATCTCTACAAAGACTTCGCCTCTGTGGATAAAATCTAAACAGGAAGAATAGGGGGACAAGGGACAAGTTATAGTTTTGAGAGCTATGGGATCTAATAATCTCTAATCATTCTCTAATCGTAAAAGATGAACGTATTTGCACTCTTTCTGACTTTTTACCCGAGAGAATGATAATCTTTGGGTTAGGTGGACAGAAACTTAACATTCTCCTGTGTTAAGATCAGGTGGTAGAGCCAAATCAAGACTGGAGTAGTAATAGTGGTGATTGACAGAGTGTCAGTTCCAGGAATACTGTTTGTTCTTAGGAATGATTTAGCAGGATCCAAGGTGGGAGTGACACCCCTTGGTGTGAAGAAGCCAAAGGAAGGTCAGGGAACTGAGGAGTTTAAAGAAAAATACCCTGGAATTTTCCCAGACTGTGCAATAACAAGATCTCACTATCATGAGGCAGAGTAAGAAACAAAAACTAAACAGAATGATGAAGGAGTTGAGGTTCAGTAAGTGAACACTGTGTTTGAGGGAATGGTATATGAAAAACTTGAACAGGAAGAGGGTCAGGCAGAAGATTTTAGTTGTGATAAGGCTAATGGTCTTACAACAGAAAGATGAGACAATAAAAGATGTATACATTGATGTATATTCAGAAAAGGAATCAGAATGGATTCCTGAGGTTATTATCTGAAAGATAGAATCCTCAGATGAAAATGGATACCATGACAGGTTATTGCAGAGGAAAAATGGGTCACAGTTCACCAGATTGTGTTGCTGGTAGCATATAGATAGGAAGTGTTTCAGGAAGCACAGAAATTACCAGAAGGAGGTCACCGATGTGTGAGGAAGACTCAGGCTAAGGCACAAAAGCATTTCTATTGGCCTGGAATGCACAAGAATATGGTTAAGTTCTACCGTACGTGTCATACATGCCAAATGGTAGTGATTAGATTAGAGTGGTGCTGGAAAAGCACAGCAGGTCAGGCAGCATCCGAGGAGCAGGAAAATCGACGTTTCGGGCAAAAGCCCTTCATCAGGAATAGAGGCAGAGTGCCTGCAGAGTGGAGAGATAAATGATAGGGGGGTGGGGTGGGGAAAAAGTAGCATAGAGTACAATGGGTGAATGGAGGTGGCAAGCCACAGGCAGTAATAAAACCAGCACCTTTGTTGACAATTCCCGCATTTGAAGAACCTTTCACATGGGTAATGATTGATTATGTGGGTCCCCTCCCGAAAACTAAAAGTGGAAACCAGTGCTTGCTTACCATTATGGAGGATAAATGCAAAATGAGTGGTTACAGGAGTTAGCGTCTTTCTTTATGCGGTATGGACTATGCAGAGAGATTCAGTCAGACCCAGGGTCTAATGTTACTGCTAGGCTGTTTAAGGAAATCATGGAAAGCTTAGGCAGACAGCACTTTTAATCAAGTGCATACCATCCTGAATCCCAGGGAACTTTGGAAAGGTGGCATCAGAACCTGAAGATCATGTTAAGAATGTACTGTCAGGATTACCCATATGTTTGGGTAAAGATGTCCCATTCATATTGTTTGCCATTAGAGATGCCCCAAATGAATCATCTCAGTTTACTCCCTTTGAGTTAATATTCAGACATGATGTGAGAGGGCCTTTGAAATCAATTAAAGAAAAAAATTATAGAACCGAAGTCTAAGGTCTCACACTCGGATTATTTATCGGAGGTGAGGGAGAGATTAAATCAGGTAGGAGAGTGAGCTAAATAGCAGCAGAAGAGGGCACATCATAGAATGAAGCAGGTGGCAGATAAAATCTCTAAAATCCAGACGTTTTCCCCTGGGGATGATGTATTAGTCATGTTACCAGTGGTAGGAGATCTCTTCAAAGCCAGGTTTAGTGGTCCCAATCAAATTGAGAAAAAAATTTAAATCAGGTAAGCTATCTTACAAAGATGCTGGATGGAAAAACTCTGTACCGGGTATGTCATGCGAATATGTTGAAACCTTACTATAATAGACAGGGAACTGGAGAAACAGATGTTAGTTACTGCCTAACAAAGTGAGGAATCAAATCCAAATGTCATGGAGTTTGATGTGCCTCAACATATGTTAAATAATGAGTAAGCCTTTGAGGAGATTACTGAACTATCTGTCTCAGGAGCAAAGATTCTGGATCAGTGGTGCTGGAAGAGCACAGCAATTCAGGCAGCATCCGAGGACAGGCAAAATCGATGTTTCGGGCAAAAGCCCTTCATCAGGAATAAAGGCAGAGAGCCTGAAGCGTGGAGAGATAAGCTAGAGGAGGGTGGGGGTGGGGAGAAAGTAGCAAACACTCGTTTTTACCTCAGGAGCAAAGAGCCTAGTTGAAAGGTTTGTTGCAGCAATATGAGGATATGTGCAGGAATTAGATGGGGAGGACTAATACTATTGTGCATGAGGTGGAAGTGGGAATGCTGTTCCAATAAAACAACACTCCTACAGACTTAAACCTTTAAAAGCCACACAGGTCCAGAAGGAAGTGGATGTGATGCTCAATAAAGTTATCATTGAACCCGAGTCAGAGGGAGTGAAGTTTACCGATCATGTTAATTCCCAAACCTGACAGGACTCAACAATTTTGCGTGGACTACCGGAAGGTCAATGCCATCACAAAGTTGGACTCATACCCAATATCAAGATTGGAGGTCTGTATAAAGAAAGTTAGACAAGCCAGTTACATCAAAATGTTGGACTTACTGTGTGGTTATTGGCAGGTACATTTATCAGAGAAAGCAAAAGAAGTTACTGCATTTGTAACCCCAAATGGACTATACCAATTCAAAGTGATGCCTTTTGGAATGAAGAATGCACCAGTCACATTCCAAAGTCTCATGAACAGAGTTGTGGCTGGATTAAAGCAAACTGTGCAGTTTATCTGGATAATGTAGTGATCTTTAGTGAGTCATGGAAAGATCATGTTGTACAGTTGCCAGAGTTCTTTTGAATGATTAAGAGGAGCAAAATAGGTAATAAACTTAAAGAAAACAGAATTTGCGGACGCAGAAGTGATGTTCCTAGGACATAACATGGATCATGGAAGGCTGACCCCAAGGAATGCGAAGACAAAAGCCATCGAGGAATTTCCACGACCATCCTCAAAGAAAGAGGATTCTACTGGAAATTTGTTTCAATCTTCAACAGCATGGTGGCACCGCTAACAGATTTACTAATGAACACAAACTTTTGGTGGTGGGAACAATGCCAGGAGGCATTTGACAATTTAAACACAAACTTTTGGTGGTGGGAACAATGCCAGGAGGCATTTGACAATTTAAAAGCAGTACTAACCAGTTTCAGCTACACCAAATTTTTTGAAACCCTTCAAAGTTGCAATTGATACTAGCAATATAACAGTTGGAGCTGTACTGCTACAGGAAGATGATGATGGAATTGGATGGCCAGTTGGATACTTTTCAAAGAAGCTGAACACTCACTAGAGAAAATACTCTACCATCGAAAGAAAATTATTGAGTTTGGTACTGGCCTGACAATATTTTCATGTTTATGGGATGAACAATGTGTTGGAGACAGTTGTGTAGATGGATCACAAGCCTCTTACATTCTTGGAATGATTTAAAGGCAAAAAAAAAGACTATTTCATTGGAGTTTTAGGTTACAGACTTTTGATTTACAAATTATACATGAGATGGGTCATAAAATGCAATAGCAGATGCGTTATCATGGATTTAAAGGACAAAGTACTGATAAAATTGGACAAATTCCAATGTTATACGTAAATGTGCAGAAATTAATATGAACTTCGATTAGTGACCCATGTATTTCAGTGTAATAGGATTAAGAATTTAAAACAGAGGTAATCTTTTTCATTATGATAGTTCATTTTTTTTCTTAAGTGGTGAGGTGTTATGAAGCTGAAGGTGTGTACTGTACCTTTAAGAGAGAGTGAATGCTGTTCTGCATTGAGAGCTGACAAGCACCTGTCATATGACTAGACAGTAGTCTCAAATTTTACTGGAAAATTGAAAATATGTAACATTTGGCTATGGTTGCTATTTTGGCAACATTTCAAATTTAACCAATCAGTTTAAATTATGCCCCAGAATACTAAAAACCAATCGCGTTTTAATTTCTTGTTTTGCCAACCTCAAACAAATGAGACGATTGAATGTTGGGGATATAAAAAGGCAGCCATTATGAAAATAGGTCGGCGCAACTGCCATCAAAACAGATCCAAGAAATCAAGATACCTTTTCATTGGAAACATGTTTGCAGTGAAAAGAAAGAAGACGGCCCAGGGAGATCCTCAGCCAGAAGAAGATAGGCACTGCAGACAACAGTCACTGTGTGGGTTTGAAATAAAGTTGGTGTAATTCTAATGCATGTCTTATTGGAACAGTATATTGTTATAGAGGTGGAGGCAGATAATAAGCAGTTGAGAGAAAGGGGAGGACTTAGATTTGTGAATAGTTGTTGTTTAATATTGACATACAGAGTTAAAGAATAAATTGATGTTGTTTTCTTTAAATAGTGGAATTTGGGAGTTCTCTGTGGTAATAGTGGAGCTATTTCAAGGCAGGTTGTTGTTGCCTCCACCTGTGATGTGTTTCAGAGATTGAATTGAAGATAAATCATTGAGTCTTTGCAGTGACTCTCAAGGGGAGATCCATTAAACTGATCCCACATTGTGTGGATCCAGAGTGTGAGCCAGACTCCCTGAATCTGTTTCACACCAGTGAAAGTCATTAGAGAGGGAGCATCAAGGAACCGCATATCCCCACCAGCCACAAGGGTTATCTCAGAGAACTCTGGGAAATGTGGCCAGTCTACCGCTTTCCCAGTCTTTCCCTCCCATGTTTATTCTGTCTTTGCCTGTCTGTAGATGCATGCAAGAGGAGTTTATAATAGAGTTAGAATATTAAACAGTAGAGGGGTATGGTGAAGGTTTGTAAGTGTTTATGAGTAGCTGCAGTCCATTCATCTGCAATGAGTAATGATTCTTGTGATGTTCTGGCACCTGGTTAGTGCTCTCTGTGAACCTGGTACCAAAAAAAGAGATAAAAGTGGGATTTGCGTGCTTCTTAAAATCGTGACCATTTGTGATGCCTCCTGGATTAGTGGGTCATGATTTCTAAAGCTGTACCAGGGAAGAGGAATAAGGTTAGGGGGCTTGGCCAGGAATGATTTGAAAGAGAAGCATTGAGGATTTGGGTGTGTTATTAGTGAATAAAGCAAGTGAAGGAAAACAAAAGGTTTGCTTCTGCATTGAAGTCTTGGCTCTGGAACTGGCAAAAGATTTCTTTTACATGACAGTGTTTTCATTGTTAGTCTTCAAGGAACTTTCCAAACCCACATTGATTGAATTGGTGAATAAACCAAAGGTACCTTTACGTGACAGAGCTGAGAAGTTCCAGGCATTTGAGGAACTGGCATGGCACTTGGTTTTAGAGGAAATAAACTGGAAAGGAGGTGATCTGGGGAGAGAAACATTGGAATCCAGTGATACTGAGATCCTCTTATAGCAGCTTGAGTCTGAGGAGAGATGTGAAATGAAAGCACAAGGTGCTGGAGTAACTCTTCAGGTCTTGCAGCATCTGTTGTAAGAGAAACCGAGAAAATATTTCCCACTCTTCCTGCCTGCTATAGGGGTATCATAGGGATTTACAGCTTAATGATTGTCAATGCATTTGGCCTCATTATGAGCTTATTTTACTTGGCCATTGGACCTGGAGTGGAACTTCATCAGGGGACGTCTGATTCAGAGGCAAGGACACTACCTATCACATCAGTAATAATGCTGGTTTTGTTGCTAGAGGAATAGATTCTATGTGTATCTAAGCTGAATTTGTATCAGCCCTTTGTTCCCGTCCAATTGGAGTTCTGTGGCAGTTGCAACCACCATGTTATAAAAAGGACACAGAGCCATTAAGAATGATGCAAAATAGCTCTGCCAGCATGAAAACAGATCCACGGCATTACTTGTAACAGGGAAAGGTGAAGAAGTTCAGGGAATTTTCACATCACCATGCCATTATGATCCCAGCAGGTGAGAACTCTGGATAAGACAGAACTCAAAATGAAATTTGGCCAAATAGATCTTGTTTCTTTTAGCTGAATTGTTATTAATTCACTGAATTAAGACACACAAGCCAGTTGATTTTCTTTTCAACAATGATTCAGGAATTTATTTCACAATACAAAATAAAAATAAAAATAAATCAATCCGATTTTTATCTAAAGGTAGAGAACAGTTTAAAAGATCTAAAACCCAGAGCAAAGCAAATTCCGTTTCTTTAATATTCTTTGGGGAAAGAAACTGCCACCTTTACCTGCTCTGGCATACATGTGACTCCAGACACAGATCAATGTGGTTGACTCTCATCTGCCCTCTGTCCTCATTTGGCTGGTTATTAAAAGCGGGTCGAGGCAGTCCAATGCCCCCATCCCATGAATGATTAAATTAACATCCCCTCCCCACACCCTGACTTGCTCCCTTCTTGCCCCACTCCACATCTGAACCCTTTCCCACTTGCACCTGTCACCCTAACCCTGTCCTAGTTGGTATCCTACTGAGCTGGCACTCTCATCCCTGACATCCTATTTACCCCATCCCTTTACCAGTCTGGCTACCTACCCTCCCAGCACTGAACCCTCACACCTACCTGACGTCCTTACATTTTAACAGCAGCTGCTAAAGTGGCTGCCTGTGATTCTTTACATTTCTACCTCAAATTACATTGAAGGTTTCCTTTTAATTGCAGAAGGTGACAGCTGACAGCTGTAACATTGGGGACTGCAGTTAGACTTCCTGTGACATACTCTGCTCCACAAGAACTGTCAGAATAGAAATACGGTTCTGCATTTCTGAATGAGTCCTGATCGAAATCTCCTCTCAGTTACATGGAAGTCCCTCCTTTTGGAGAAAAAAGGAAGTGGTACAGTGGCAATCAGGGAGAGATTGCCCCTCATTGGAAAATCAAACCACGTGAGATTAGACTTTCTCAGTCTTTTAATAAACTGCAGACACTCCTGTGGAAGTGTCACTAACTAAGCTTTTACATGGGGATAACAAAGTTTTCTCTGAACTGCCACATTCTTCCATCAAGGAGAGAAATTGTATTGACTTCTGACCCCAGCCAGTTCTCCTCCAAAACAGCTTGAAAATCCCGTAAATAATGGCTTTTTCTCATTGAAAATCAATCTGCAATTATTCTAACATCTAAACCTCACTCACTGTCACATTCTCAGTGACCCTCACTCATTCCTCTGACACTCCTCACTGAATCCTCAGTCACCCTGACTCATACATCACTCGTGCCTCACTCACAGCTCAGTCACTCATTTCCCAGAATCACTTACTCTCCCTCATTCACTCTCATTGATCCTTACTGACCCTCATTCACCATCACTTGCTCATCGCCTACCCTCACTCACCCATACTTATTCACTCTCACTCCACACTCACCATCTCAGTCATGATTACTCATCCTCACACACTCATCCTCACTCACTCACTTACCTTCATTGACCTTCATTAAACATTACACATTCGCTCTCACTGTTCACACATCCTTACTCTTTCACTGCCACTCACTCACTTCCTGTCACTCCCTCACTGTCACTCCATCTCTGTCACTCACTACCTGTCTGTCACTCACTCCCTCTCTGTCACTCGCTCCTTCCCACTCTCTTTGTCACTCAATCACTTGCTCCCTCTCTGTCACTCCCTCTTTGTCACTCACTCTATCACTCGCTCCCTCTCTGTCACTCGCTCCATACCTATCACTGCCTGACTGATTGGCAGGAGTCAGGGGAATGATCTGTGATCCAGGGCAGTGAGCTGACTGTGCTGCTTCTGCTGAGGTTAGGGTTTGGGAGAGAATGGGCTGAGAACCCGGGCGGAGGGGCCAAGAGGCTGTGGAGGGGGTTGAGAGTCCTGGACTGGGTCTGTTATAAAGTTTATAACTCTAGCCAGCTCCTCCCTCATGTCTTTGTATTAATCTTTGCTCAGTTGTAATCCTGTTACATATGATTCAATCATCTCCTTCTCAAACTGCCATGTGAATTCTATCATCTCATGGTCACTTGTTCGTTGGGAATCCTTGACCTTGAACTCCTGAATCAAGTCTGCCTTACTACATTTGGACTGCACCATCTGAGAGAGACAGGGATGAGGGCTTGAGGGCTGCAACAATTGGGAGGACCCACTTGGGGGTCAGGGTGGAGTTGAGGATGGGGAATAGTAAATGTTTTCCTGTCGTGGATGGACTGAATCTCCAAACGAAGAGCAGGGTGAGCTCAGCCAGGAGCACTGCAGCTCACTCTCGCCCTCAGGTGCAACCATCAATGATCTTTCCTCCATCAATAGGTTAGAAATGGGAATGTTTGTCAATGATTGGACAATGTTCAGCACCATTTGTGACTCCTCAGACACTGAAGCAGTCCATGTTGAAATATAGCATGGTCTGGACAATATCCAGATTTGGGCTGACGTGTGATAAGTAAAACCTGCATCACACATGTGTCAGGCAGTGACCCCCATCTCGAATAAGAGGCAATCTCATTGCTGTTCCTTAACATTCAATGGTATTGCCATGAGACAATCCCCCACTATCAACATCCAGGAGTTATTGATGACCAGAAACTCATGTAAACACAGGGGCTACATGAGCAGGTCAGAGCCTAGGTATCCTGCAGTAAGTAACTGACCTCCTGTCTCCTCAAAGACTGCCTACCACCTGCAACCCCCAATCAGGAGTGTGGTGGATGACTTGCCTGGATGGGTGCAGTTCCAACAACACCCAGAAGCTTGACGCCATCCAGGATGAAGCAGCCCCTTGATTGGTATCACATCCACAAATGTCCACTCCACTACTGATGCACAAACACCGCAGTGTGTACACTCTGACACAAAGCTCCCTGCCCTGAGAGACACACTGGGCAGGAGAAGGTCAGCTCCAGGAACACAGTGACAGATACACTTTCTTCTAGAAGGGGACATTTAGGAAGAATATAACTCCATGGAGATGGGGAGTGGGGGAGAGGACATGCTAACTGAGAATGTGACAAGCAAAAGAAAGGGAAGGATGGGTTCACAATCCGTCGGAGTTGAACTCAGAAAGTTGTAAATAAGAGTTCCTGGGGAAGGGTCACTGAACCCGAACCGTTAACTTTGATTCTTTTCCACAAATGCTGCCAAACATAGAACATAGAACAGTACAGCACAGAACAGGCCCTTCAGTCCACGATGTTGTGCTGAACATTGATCCTCATGTATGCATCCTTAAATTTCTGTGACCATATGCATGTCCTGTTGTGGTTCTGTTCGCCAAGCTGGGAATTTGTGTTGCAGACGTTTCGTCCCCTGTCTAGGTGACATCTTCAGTGCTTGGGAGCCTCCTGTAAAGCGCTTCTGTGATCTTTCCTCCGGCATTTATAGTGATTTGTACCTGCCGCTTCCGGTTGTCAGTTCCAGCTGTCTGCTGCAGTGGCCAGTATATTGGGTTCAGGTCGATGTGCTTATTGATTGAATCTGTGGATGAGTGCCTGGCTGCTCTCTGTTTGGCTTGCCCTATAATAGTAGTGTTGTCCTAATCAAACTCATGTTGCTTGCCATCTGAGTGTGTGGCTGCTAAGGATAGCTGGTCATGTCGTTTCGTGGCTAGTTGGTGTTCATGGATGTGGACCAGCATGTCCAGCAGTCTCTTAAATGTCCCCAATGACCTTGCTTCCACAACTGCTGCTGTTAACGCATTCCATGCTCTCACAACTCTTTGTGTAAAGAACCCGCCTCTGACATCCCCTCTATACGTTCCTCCAACCAGCTTAAATCTATGACGCCTCGTGTTAGCCATTTCTGCCCTGGGAAATAGTCTCTAGCTATCGACTCTATCTATGCCTCTCATTATCTTGTATATCTCAATCAGGCCCCATTTCCTCCTTCCTTTCTCTAATGAAAAATGTCAGAGCTCAGTCAACTTCTCTTCATAAGATAAGCCCTCCAGTCCAGGCAGCATCCTGGTAAACCTCCACTGAACCCTCTCCAAAGCATCCACATCTTTCCTATAATAGGGTGACCAGAACTGGACGCAGTATTCCAAGTGCGCTCTAACCAAAGTTTCATAGAGCTGCAACAAGATCTCATGACTCTTAAACTAAATCCCCCCATTAATAAAAGCCAAGACACCATATGCTTTCTTAACAACCCTGTCCACTTGGGTGGCCATTTTAAGGGATCTACACCAAGATCCCTCTGTTCCTCCACACTGCCAAGAATCCTACCCTTAATCCTGTACTCAGCTTTAAAATTCGATCTCCCAAAATGCATCATCTCACATTTACCCAGGTTGAACTCCATCTGCCACCTCTCAGCCCATCTCTGCATCCTGTCAATGTCCTGCTGCAGCCTACAACAGCCCTCTATACTGTCAACGACACCTCCAACCTTTGTGTCATCTGTAAACTTGCTGACCCATCCTTCAATCCCCTCATCCAAGTCATTAATAAAAATTACAAACAGTAGAGGCGCAAGGACAGAGCCTTGTGGAACACCACACACCACTGACTTCCAGGCAGAATATTTTCCTTCTACTACCACTCATTGTCTTCTGTTGGCCAGCCAATTCTGTATCCAGACAGCTAAGTCCCCTGTATCCCATTCGTCCTGACATTCTGAATGAGCCTACAATGGGGAACCTTATCAAATGCCTTGCTGAAGTCCATATACACCACATCCACAGCTCGACCCTCATCAACGTTTCTAGTCCCATCTTCAAAGAACTCAATAAGGTTTGTGAGGCATGACCTGCCCCTCACAAAGCCGTGTTGACTGCATTTAATCAAGCCATGCTCTTCCAGATGGTCATAAATCCTATCCCTCAGAATCCTTTCTAACACCTTGCAGACGACAGACGTGAGACTGACTGGTCTGTAATTGTCAGGGATTTCCCTATTTCCTTTCTTGAAGAGAGGAATTACATTTGCCTCTCTCCAGTCCTCAGGTACGACTCCAGTGGAGAGCGAGGATGCAAAGATCTTCGCAAGTGGTGAAGCAATTGGATTTCTCATTTCCCAAAGCAGCCGAGGACAAATCTGGTCCGGGCCTGGCGACTTGTCAATCTTAATGTTTGACAAAATTTTCAGCACGTCAGCTTCTTCTGTCTCTATCCATTCCTGAATGCACACCTGCTCTTCAAAGTTTTCATTCACTACAAAGTTTGTTTCTTTCCTAACGACAGAAGCAAAAGCTCATTTCGGGCTTCCCCTACCTCCTCAGACTCCACACACAAGTTCCCTATGCTATCTCTGATCGGCCCTACTCTTTCTTTGACCATTCTCTTATTCCTCACATAAGTGTAAAATGCCTTTGTGTTCTCCCTAATCCGTTCTGCCAAGCCTTTCTCGTGCCCCCTCCTGGCCCTCCTCAGACCATTTTTGAGCTCCTTCCTCACCTGCCTGTAATCCTCTAGAGCTGAGCTTGACCCTAGCTTCCTCCACATTACGTAAGCTACCTTCTTCCTTTTGATGAGGAGCTCCACCGCTCTCATCATCCAAGGTTCCTTTATCTTGCCCCTTCTTGCCTGTCTCAGAGGGACATATTTATTCATCGCTCGCAACAACATGTCTATAGTGCCTTTACCATGGAACAATTGCTCCCAGTCCATGCATCCTAACTCATGTCTAATTGCATCATAGTTTCCTCTTCCCTAATTAAATATCCTCCCATTGTGCCTGCTTCTCTCCTTCTCCATAGCTATGTACAATGTGAGGCAGTTGTGGTCACTATCACCAAAATGCTCTCCCACCACAAGGTCTGATACCTGAGCACCAAGTCTAGAATGGCCTCTCCCCTCGTCGGCCTGTCAACGTACTGAGTTAGGAAACCCTCCTGAACACACCTTACAAAAACAGCTCCATTCAAATCTTCTGCTCGAAGGAGGTTCCAATCAATATTGTGAAACTTAAAGTCATCCACTACAACAACCCTACTACGTCCACACTTTTCCAAAATCTGCCGACCTATGCTTTCTCCAATCTCCCTGCTGCTACTGGGGGGGCCTGTAGTAAACCCCTAACGTGGTGACTGCTCCCTTGCTGTTCCTAATTTCCACTCATACTGACTCGGTCGGCAGACCCTCCTCGACAATGGAAGCTTCTGTAGCTGTGATACCCTCTCTGATTAGTAGTGCTACACCCTCTCCTCTTTTTCCCCCCCTCCCTATTCTTTTTAAATGCTCTAAACCCTGGAACATCCAGCAACCATTCCTGCCCCTGAGAAACCCATCTCTCTGTTATGGCCACAACATCATAGCACCAGGTACTGAGCCATGCTCTAAGTTCATCACTGTTATTCCTGATACCCTTGCATTAAAGCAAACACACTTTAACTGATCCCTTGGTTCCTTCCCAGGAAATCCTTCCCACTAGCTGGTCTACCTCTTGCTATTGCCTCATCTGCGTCAACTCTCACCTCCGGTATACAGCTCAGGTTCCCACCCCCCTGCCATACTAGTGCCAAACCTGTGGAGCTTTTCCAGCAAATTCTGTTTCTAATTTCCAGCATTCACAGTAACTTTGGTTTTTATTGGACTTCCTCTCATCCATCTTCTCTCCAGAGAGAATAGCCCCAACGTCTTCAATCTGTCCTCATGGCTGAATTTCCCCATCCCTCAAACCATTTTCATAAATCACTTTTACACTCGCTCTCCAAAACAGTCACAACCTTCCTGTGGTGTGGGACCTATAACTGCACACAATACTTCAGCTGGGAATGAACAAGGGTCTTGTATAAGTTCCACAGCAGCTCCCTGCCCTTGTACAGATGGACGGAGAGTGAGGTTAATAAAGCAGGCAGTGTCCTCAGAGTGTGCAGGAAGTGATTTACAAGAATAATTCGAGGGATGAGGAACTTCAGGGATGTGGAGAGATTGAAGATGTTGGGAACTTTCCCTCTGGAGAGAAGGCGACTGAGAGGAAATCTGATTGATATTTTCAAAATCATGAGCAGGCTGGACAGAGTAGATAGGGAAAAGGGGTTTCTGCCTGTAAAAGGAACAAGAACAAGAGGGGCATAGATTTAAAGTGATCTGCAAATGAAGGAAATGTGATCCTGCCTGGAAATGTGGTAGAGGCAGGTTCACCTGAGCCTTTCAAGAGGAGATTTGTTGCTGATTTGGTCTGAAATTGTCGGCAGGGATACAAGGAAGACAGAGGAGATTGGCACGAGGTAACGATGATCGTTTGAAGAGCTGGTACAGACACAATGGGCAGGATGGCCTCCTTCTGTGCTGTAACAATTCTCTGATTCTGCTCTTTCCCCTTGAGTCTACACTCGTTTCCATCCCCATACCATCCTGGCCCTGATCCATACAGCTCCCTCCACCCATTGTCCAAGCTCCTGTTTCTGGAACGTTCAATAACTCCCCACCCCCTGAAACCATTTGCTCCCACAGCCCTAAAATCCAATTCATCCATATTTCACTTACTCCTATCATGAATATCCACAATCCTGTGCCCTTAGTCTAACCCAATGACCCCACAGTGGAATGCAAAGACCCACCAATGAGATCTATCCCTCTCCCACCATACTCAACCAGAGACCCACATACCTCCGCATGATCTGCTTTACTTTCGACAAAGTCTTTGACAAGGTCCAACACCAGAGGCTGCCAAATAATGTCATAGCCCATAGTGTTAGGAGCAAGGTACTGGTATGGGGAGGGATTGGCTGGCTGTCAGAAGGCAGAGAGTATGGGTAAAGGAGTCTTTCACACAATATTAGCCAGCAACTAATGGAGTCCCATTAGGATCAGTGTAGGGTCCACAGTTGGACATCTTATACGTTAATGATATGGTCATCATAACAGGGGGAATTATTGCTAAGTTTGCAGATGACACAAAGATAGATGGTGGGGCAGATAGTGTGAAAGAAGTGGGGAGGCTAGAGAAAGATGTAGACAGGCTAAAAGAGTGAACGAAGTGGCTGATTGAATACAGTGTTGGAAAGTGTGAGGTTATGCATTCTGGTAGGAAGAATAGATGCATAGACTATGTTTTAAGAATGGAAAAAAATTCAGAAGTATGAAGCTTAAAGGGATTTTGGAATCCTAGTTCACGATTCCCTTAAGGTTAATATGCAGGTTCAGTTTATAGTTAGGAAGGCAAATGCAGTGTTGGCGGTCATTTCAAGAGGGCTGGAATACAAGAGCAGGGGTGTAGTGTTGAGGCTGTATAAGGCTCTGGTCAGACTGCATTTGGAACATTATGAACAGTTTCAACAATGTATCAAAGGAAATATATGTTGCCATTTGAGGGACTTGCAGTAAACACACTGGATCATGAGCCAGGCAGGATGATGTCAGATTTCTGAGGCATTCTTGGTCAGACCTATTCCAGTTTGGTTCTTGTTAGTTTGTTGACTCAAAGTCTTGGCAAGGGGTACACTGACTGGGTAAATGTCCTAGTACACTCTTAATAGTCTCTGTTAGATTATTAAAGCAATTCCCCAGTTCCTATCCATTCCCCCAAGGCATTACCCCACTGTATCAGTCAATCTAGGAGACACATAAAAGTACCACAGTCACATTGTGTATTGAGGGGTCTATTTGATGGACAGATACTGAAGGATTATTTACTTTGCATAATGTAGTCATTTTTAAAGGTTCAGTGCTTCAGTCAGAAACTTTGTGCAGAGCTGACATGGGATTCTGAAATGACAGACACTGTAGCCCAGGAGTGGGACAACTGGACAGCATTGTTCAGTGTCACATCTTACACTGTATGTTCCCATTGCACTGTGAGAAAGCCCAATTTCACCTTAAATAGGAAATTGTGAATTACAAAATACCGGCTCAAACACCAGCACACAATCCAAAAATGAAACTCAAACACAGAAGTCTATGGAAACAATTCCAACCATTTACTTTCCCACAGCGACAGAGAGCATTAGAGATAAGATAAGGAAATTCAGGAAAAAATGTTTCAAATAAATGTGTTTTCAATTGCTGTCCTATCTCAGACTGTGTTGTAATGTTGCTGTTTCAGGATCTCAGTAACATGGAATGGCTTGAGGTTTGTGTTGAAAGTACAGCACAGAAAGAGGAAGGAGGAAGTGGGCTGGACAACAATGAAGGAATTTGCCGGAAATGTATTGACACATTCCAGATCAACAGTGAGACTGAGATTCCTGTTTCTCTCCATCTCTCCAGATGCAGGTGATCTGCTGAAATGTGAGATTGAGCTCCACAGTGAATAATTTCAACAGTACTAGCAGCAAAGTGGTGTCCACACTGTGTCCATTCATATCCTGCACATGAACTTTCTCTCTGATAAGAACCATCCCGCAAGATAACCTTGTCTCCTACAGGAACCATGAAGACTGAGATTTGTCACAGATTTCTGACTTTCTCCCATCAGGACCCTTCACAAAAATAGCAGCCCAAGGGGAAAGTAACATTAATGCTGTATGAGAGGAGACTGCTAATTGGTTGAACATGGATTCTGATTGGTGGAAGCATTGCCACACACATTCTGATTTCATTGTTGGCTGTCTGAGGAGTGAAATGTGAGACTACAACTTCCTAATAATTGCTTAAAAATCTTTATTCAAACAATGAATTCAGCATTACAATCATTTAAAGCAATAGGGAGCAGGGTAATTGGAGACAGCTAATTCCCTTTGGTAATATTGAATTTACATTGCAGTAATTAATCAATAAAATCTCCACTGAACAAGAAATGTTGGCCACAGCTTTACCTGAAGATAGTTGTAGATAATTCTCCTTTAAACTTAACAGAATCTTCAAATTCAATGACGGTTGAAATAGATGTTCAAATAAATATCCTGGAATCTGTTCATTCGTTTCTGGGACATGGGGCCAGCATTTATTGTTTGTCCCTTGCCCCATTGAGAAATTGGGGGTGACCTGTCTTCTTGAATCACTGCAGTCCATGTGGTGAAGGTGTACCCACAATACCCTTAGGGAGGGAATTCCAGGATTTTGACTCAGTGAAACTGAAGGTACACAATACACTTCCAAGTCAGGATGGTGACTGGTGCATGGCTTGGTGCTCCCATGTCTGTGACTTTCTAGATTGAAGTGGCCGTGAGGTTGGAAGGTGCTGTCTGAGGGTCTTTGTTGATGTTCTGCAGTGTATCTTGTAGATAATACACACTGCTGCTACTGAGGGAGTGGATGCTTCTTGATGTGGTAATAATCGAGAGAGATTGATGGGTGACCTTGTAGAGGTTTATAAACAATGAGATTTATAGGTAAGGTGAATAGCAGGTCTCTTTTCCGTAGAGTGGGTGATTTCAAGACTATCAGGCATATCGTTAAGGTGAGGAACGAAGATTTAAAAACAGTTGAGGGCAACTTGTTTTTTTACACAGAGAGTGGTTCATGTGTGGAATGAACTTCCAGTGGAAGTGGTAGTTGCAGGTACAATTGCAATGTTTAGAAGACATTTGGATTAGTACGTGAATAAGAAATGTTTTGAGGGAAATGGGTGAAGCAGAGGAATGGGACTAGTTTAGATTGGAATTATTGTTGTCGTGAACTGGTTGGACTGAAGTGTCTGTTTCTATGCTGTATAACTCTATGGCTCAAAGTGGGCTGTTTTCTCCTGAATGGTATCAAGCATCTTGAGTATTTCTGTACCCATCCAGGCAAGTGGGGAGTATTCTATCACTTTCCTGTTGTGTGCCTTGTAGGTAGTGGAAAAGCTCTAGGAGAAAGTGAGGACTGTAAATGCTGGAGATCAGTGTCAGAAAGTCGACTGTGGGAAAAGCACAGCCGATAAGTCAGCATCTGAGGAGAAGTAGAGTCGACTTTTCCAGCATAGCTCTTCATGAGGAATGTTGGGGAGGGTCCAAGGGGGCTGAGAGATAAAGGGGAGGGAATGGGGCTCAGGGGAACACAGCTGAAAAGGTGATAGGTGATGCATGAATTGGAGGTTTGGATCTGGGATAAGGTAGGGGGAGGGGAGTTGAGGAAACTGGTGAAATCGATAAGGGATCAATGTCAGCGCCAGGGTTGTAAATATACTGGAACAGCTTGGCTTTGGGTGCAGCAAGTTCTGGTGCACAAGGGTTCAGTACTATAGCTGAACACTATGGTGTCAGTGCTCATAGCCTTTGCAGTATCCAGTACCTTCAACTGTACCTTGATATCATGTAACTGTGGTCAAACCATTTACAATAACTCACAGTGAAAATAGTTCATCAGCGAGTAACTCAATCCCAGTGAATGTGATGTAGTCACAGTGTTTTCCCTGCTGTACATCCAAAGCTTATGCTGACTCATCAAAAACACAGCTGGAAATTGGTTTCAATACTACAGTTAGTGTTCTCCAGTCCAACACAACACAATCTAAAACTGCAATTCGTGAGTTTACACTGGGGAAAACTGTGCGTTATACAAGCAGGGCAAAAGGTAACATCATCAAAGTCCCAGAGAGCAGCTCTTTCATCAGAGCGAGAGTGACAGAGGGAGAGAGGGAGACACAGAGAGAGAGGGAGACAGAGAAAGAGAGAGGGAGAGACAGAGAGATTCAGCTGGTGTGGGAATTGAAGCCACGCTGTTGGTATCACTTTGCAGCAGAAACCAAGCTTCCATTCAAGAGACTGGTGGCCCTGGTCTGTGAGAAAATAACAGAGGGCATTGAAGCAACTTCATTGCCTGAGAGTGTGGTATCCCTCAGATTATCGAGGGAAGGAGAGAGCAGTTAATGAGGGAGGCGGAGGGGCAGTGAGAAGGGCATCAGGCAGTAGATGAGGGAGTGAGGGAGGGGTCAGGGAATGGGTGAATGTGCACTGAGTGGGGAGGAACGTGAGTGAGTAAGGAGGGAGGGGCAAGACAGTGAATGAGGGGCAGCAAGCAAGTGAGAGAGAGGGCAGTGCTGTGAGTGAGGGAGATTAGGTGAGTAAGGGAGGGGGCAGTAAGTGGAGTAGAGTCAGTGAGTGAGGGAGCGGCCAGGGAATGAGAGGAGGGGGATTGTGGAAGCAAGGCAGAAGAATTCAGTTTGATCAAATTAAACTTCTTACGATGGTGAAGCTGGGTTTCAAAGGAAATTGATGAAAAATGAAGAGGAACAGAAGACGGTGAAGGTGGAACGATTAAAGTTGGCCTAAACCCCACTGGGTAATGTTCATTTTCTGAGATTGTGGTTGGGCAGAGTTGTCACTGGGTGAGTAATCGAGAAGCACTGGCTAATGATCTGGGAACATGGTTCAAATCTTCTCCTGCAGCTATTGGAAATAAAATTCCATTCATGAAGAAGCTGGTTTTGGTAATGGTGACCATGAAACTATTACTGAGGATTGTAAAATCCCACATAGGATCCTAACGCCCTTTGGGATGGAAATGTGCCATGCTTAACTGCTCTGGCCTCTGACCTGCCCACCCTGGAGGCTCCTTGCCTTCATGCCTGATGAAGGGCTTTAGCCCAAACTGTTGATTTTTCTGCTCCTCGGATGCTGTCTGACCTGCTGTGCTTTTTGAGCACCACTCTAATCTAGACTCTGATCTCCAGCATCTGCAGTCCTCACTTTTGCTCTGGCCTATAAGGGACTCCAGACCCACAGTAATATATCTGACTCTTAACTGGCCCCTGAATGGCCCAAAGTATCAATCAGCTCAAGGGCAATTAGGGATTGGGAACAAATGCTGGCCTTGCTAATGAGACCCACATTCCAGGAAAGAATCAATGAAAACTACTCAAACATGGATCGAGTTGTAGAACGTGTAACCAATGAGAGATGCTGATGTGAACAGAGAAACTGGGGGCAGCAGCGAATCAGATCAGTTTCTGGAACAGGAGAGAGGATTGGGAAAAAAGATGGAGAACAGACTTGTTTGGTCCAATGATCTTTCTTGATCAAAATATCCATTTGGTGTCTTCATCCCTCAGGAAGGATTTGTTCAGCAGTTCATCTGTCAGCTGTTTATATCTTGCCTGTTTCTGTAAAATCAAACATTAATGTTGTGAAATGAGACAATATAAACCATTTTCAGTGAATACCTGAGGGTCTCAGGATTGAGTGAGCTGCTCTGAGAGTTCATCATCATTACCTGCAGAGCTTTAATAAGGGTCCCTATGTTCACTGGGGCTGGTCAGTGTGGTCACTCCCGATCAGAGGGTGTGGTCAGTATGGTCAAACCTGAACATGGGAACTGGTCAGTGTGGTCATTCCCATTCACAGGGACTGGTCATTATGGTCACTCCTGATCACAAGGACTGGAAAGTACAGTCATTCTCGGTCACAGGAACTGGTCAGTGCAGTCGCTCCTGATGCAGGAATTGGTCAGTGTGGACACTCCCAGTCAGAAGGACTGGTCAGTGTGGTCACTCCTGATCACAGAAACTGGTCTTGAAGCCATCAATCCAGAATGGTCTCACTCTCATGTGAAGGTGGTTCACATCATTCTTGCTTCTTCCACAGGAGAAAACATTCTCTCTCTATTGGGCTAACCTATGCACTGGAACCTCCTCGACATATTCTTGAAAAAGTTGAGAAATGAGACTGACTCAAGCTGCCCCAGGGGCTAATAGTCAAGGGTAGGTCCCACTGAATGGTTCCTGTTGCCCAGTCACACAGATTGGAGCTCTGACAGTTTTACACCACGATTGAGAGGATACCTCAACCTGTAGGACAGTCACCAGCATTTCTATGTGTGATTGCTGCACCCACAGATGATGCAAATGTTTGATGTTTATGTTGATGAGTATGTTAATGATATCTTAAAGGTTCATTCCTATACAGTGACACACAGCGACACACAACTCTAATGATGTTCTGTCATCACATGGGACTGACTGCTCTCTGCTGCTTTAACCAATATTGCTGTTCATTTCAGTGAGACTTTCCCACACTTTTCCTCATTGATGCAGAATGTAACCGATCCACAAGCTTCTCCTGAACCCTTGTTAGTGTTCCAGCAACATACCTTTAATGTTGCTGTAAACAGACTGATCCATTGGCTGTAGTGTCTAACAGAAAACAGAGAAATTTTACAAACTGGGACCAAGTAACAGATGCACAATGTAAAAATGTTTGTAAGCTTTTTAATATTTTAAATTCTCACCGAGTACACAGCATTGGAATCTTCTGGAAAATCTCCTGCATTCTGGAATGAAATGTAAAGTAGTGTTTAACACATTGTTACTGTTGGTTCCTGAGTTCCCTGGGATGATGCACCATCTTTAGTTGTTTCTTCAGTTAGCTACACACTGTACTTAAACCAGGAACAGCAATAAAGTCAGAGCCAAGCAGATTTATAACTGTACATGCAGAGAAACCAAAAGTGAAGGATATTCCCCAAATTGATAATAATCTGACCCAATTATAGGGACTATGGGAGAAGGAATCAGGCAGGTTTAAAATAAAGTTCTGGGATGTGCATCAAATCCCAATCAGCTGAGGGGACAAGGAATTGTCTCAGAGGTGATTTCATGGTCCCAGCCACAGGCTCAAACCATGAATGTATAAGGTCATCTTTCATGAGCTGCAAATGTGAAAGGTTAGATCGGAAAGATGTACAGGGTGCCCTCGAGTTACGGGGTCTTGGATATCCATTCCCAGCCATCCATGTGGATAAAAAGGATGTTGTGGAGGGGCAGGAGGCCTCCGGTGAAATCGAAGTCTCCATTGGTCTTTGTCCGTTTCTGAGAGGGCACCATATTTCCGAATTGAAAAGGCTCCTCAAATAATACCTGCCCCTTCACCAAAGATGCAGCGATCAGCCATGATGTTATTGAATGTTAGACCAGACTTGAGGAGCCGAATGACCTTCTTCTGTTCCTGTTCCTTTTGGGTTCTGTAAACTCCCCACCCTGCCCTCTTGCAGGTGTAGACTATTTTATAAGCAGAGAAAGTGTTTGGAAATATGAAACACAAAGGAATTTGGGAGTCCGAGTTCAGGATTCACTTAAGGTGACCATGCAGGTTCAGTTGGTAGTTAGGAAGGCAAATGCAATGTTAATATTGATTTCAAGAGGCCTGGAACAGAACAGCAGATAGAGGTGTAACGCTGAGTCTGTATGAGGCTCTGGTCAGACTGCTTTTGGAATATTCTGAACAGTTTTGGACCCCATATCTAAGAAATGAGCTGGCATTGGATGGTGTATGGAAGAGGTTTATCAGGATGATCTCTTTGGAGCAGATGAGGACTCTGGGTCTGTACTCGATGGAGTTTAGAAAGATGAGGGGGAATTTGATTGAAACTTACAGAATGCAGAGAGGCCTGGATAGAGGGGACATGGATAAGATGCTTTCCCAAATGGAGATACTCAGACCCAAGAGCACAACCTTTGGGTGAAGGGGCAACTCTTTAGATTTCTAAAGGAATTTCTTCAGCCAGAGGGTGGTGCATCTGTGGAACTCATTGCCACAGAGGATTGTGAAGGCCATGCCACCAAGTGTGTTGATGATTGAATTTATTTTAAGAGAGATAATCTAAGTGAGACATCAAAGAGAGATAGATAGGTTCTTGCTTACTGAGGGATTCAAGGGTTACAGGGAGAAGACAGGAGAATGGGATTGAGAGGTATCTCAGCTCTGATCGAATAGTAGAGCAGACTGGATGAGTCGAATGGCCTAATTCTACTCCTATATCTCCTGGTCTTACGGTCACTCTAAAATTTGGAAATGGTGTGTGTCACATCTCCCACTCTAAATCCAAAGCTCAGTAACAAAAGACTCAAACACACGGTCAGAATGTGTCCCATCAGCTCGAGCCTTCCCATGACAGAATCCAACATCCTTGAAAACCACCTGAACTCACCTGCAGCATTTTCATATTTCCATAATCTGCAGTTGTGTTCAGATCATTAGCTGCTCCGGATTGTGCTGTGAAAGCAATGATCAAACACCCTGTCATCAGTTCCAGTCATTTTCACCACATTGATCTGCCACCAACAATCTCTCCATTCCCGGCTTGCTGAATACTTTATTCTGGTCTTTCCTGTTCTAGTAGGACAAAGGGGCAGAGTGGTAATGTTACTGTTCAACAGGAATTCAGAGGCCTGGGAGTTGGTTTCAGATTTGGTTCCAACTTTGGATCTGATTTAGAGGTCTCTTTGTTAACTTATAGCCTGGTCAATGTTCAGATGGTTTCCTTTCCATCAGGGACCATAAGATCATAAGAGACCATAAGACATAGGAGCAGAAGTTAGGCCTTTCAGCCCATCGAATCTGCTCCGCTGTTCAATCATGGCTGATAAAGCTTTTTAACTCCATTCTTCCACTTTTTCTCCATAACTTTTGATCTCCTTGGCAGTCAAGAATTTATGTCTCTCTGTTTTAAATATACTCAATGACCTGACCTCCACAGCCTTCTGTGGCAATGAATTCCACAGATTCCCCATTCTCTGGTTAAAGAGGTTTCTCCTTATCTCCGTTCTAAAGGGTCTTCCTTTTATTCGAGGGCTATGCCCACAGGTCCTTATCTCTCCTGCCAATGGAAACATCTTCCCAACATCCACTCTGTCTAGGCCATTCAGTATTCAAACACTGGGAGGTTTCTGTAAAATTCACCAGATCATTCAACTGGGAGTTAGGACATTTCTCTCAGAATACTCCCTGAAGTCTGGTGGCCCTCAGGTTAAATCTCCACCAGTCGTTTCTCCCTCTCTAAGAAGACAGCAGCCCCTTTGGTCTGGTAAGACTATGGTGACATGATGACTGCTTCTCCATTCTCCAGAATCTAGAACCCAGCTGCTAATGTCAACATTACTGTATCATCTCTATCATTAGTTTATTACTGGGGGCTGGTTAGCTCAGGTGGCAGGATGGCTGGTTTCTGAGGTTACCTTCATGACAGGATGGCTGGTGAGGTTACCTTCATGGTAACCTCACCAGCAGCTGAGGTTACCATGAAGGACTCTCCTTCTCAACCTGTCCCCTTGTCTGAGGTGTGCTGACCCTCCCAGTCATCTCTCTTTAATGGGAGAATAGCCCAATGGGATTATGGTGACTTTAACTGTATCTCATAACTCTAATGGTTTTCAAATCCAGCCAGAGCACCCGGTCAAAATTTAGTTCAACATATTGTTAAACAAGTTCTGGAATTAAATCCTAGTCTCAGTGACAATGACCATGACACGGTCTTCAATTGCTGTAAACATCCATCTGGTTCACAATGCCCTTACTGCAATCCTTAACTGGTCTGTTTCATATGTGACTCCAGACCAATAGCAACGTGATTGGCTCTTAACAGTTCTCTGGGGGGGACATTAAATATTGGTTATGAATGAGTCAAACAGAACCATCAACAATAATCAAGGCAAAGTTAATAATTGACTTACATGTAATGGAGTGCTTTTTTCTCAGACATGTGTATCCAATGAATAAAATCACTGCTGTATTTCCAAACAGAGCTCCCAGAATGAACCAAATAAGTTTTGTCTTCCAAAGGTGGTTGACTTCTGTGAAAAGAGATGACCTGTTTAAGCTGTTAAACATAGCATCTACTTGGCCAGAGGTGACAAGTGCTGGCCACCAGTGATTGGTGGCTGTGTGATCACACACACGTACACAAGACAGCACCATTTATATTTCCCTGTAGAAGGCCCGTGATACTGTTGTGCCTGACTGGGGAAGGGAGCTAAAAACTGAGCCTCGCAATTCCCAGGGTCTTTATAATTTTACAATAAGAGAAAATCTCTGAGCAGCCAAGTTCTGGTCCCCATCAGATTCACAAACATCGCTTACTTTATGACATGCTGACATGACGACTATTCTCTGCCCACTGCTTCAGGCAATATTTCATGTGTTGTAATAACGTTTATTAAAACTACAAACACCTTCTCACAGTTTCTTTGGTTTAAAGCAATATCCCATTTTTGGTCTATAGTCTTCAAAATATAAATGATCTTTACATGCTTGCACTCTTTGGAGAGATGAAGCACCATTTCAAAAGAAGCATATGATCTCAAGGACATACTGTTGGAACAGGCAATCTTCTTTGATAGACTGAACAGTTATCAAGCTCCACACTCAGTTCCATGAGGAAGCATAGAGTCATTGAGTCTTACAGCATGGAGAAAGGCCCTTTGGCTTAACATATCCATCCATGCTAACCCCAATTCCTTGCTCTAGGCCCATATATTTTGAAACCAGTCCTATTCATATATTTGTCCAAATGCCTTTGAAATGATGTTAATGTACCTGCCTTAACCATTCCCATTGGCAGCCCATTCTACATGCACACCAGCTTCTGTAAATAAAAATGCCCCTTCAGGTTCCCATTTATTCTTGCCCCTCTTACCTTAAACTGATGCCCTCTAGTCCTCGATTCCCCAACCCTGGGAAAAAAGATTGAGTGCATTCACCCTATCCATGCCTCTTATCAATTAATACACTTTGATTAGACTCCCCCCCCCCCCCCCTCAGTTTTCTACACTCTAAAGGAAAAAGTCCTCACTTGTCCAACCTCTCCCTTTAACTCAGACCCTTGAGTCCTGGCAACATCCTTGTAAATTTTTTTGCACTCTTTCTAGTTTAATAACATCCTTCCTAAGGCACAGTGACCTAAACTGAACAAAATACATCAAGTGCAACCTAACATCCGATACAACTGCAACATAACTTCCCAACTTCTATTCTCAATGCTCTGACTGATGAAGGCCAGTGTACCAAAAGCCTTATTCACTTTCATGTCTACCTGTGACTCCACTTTCAGAGAACCATGCACCTGAACTCCAAGGTCCCTCTGTTCCACTAAACTCCTTAAGGCCATACCATTTACCATGAAAGTCCTCCTTTGATTTGACTATCCAAAATGCAAGACCTCACACTGGTCTATGTTAAACTGCATCTGCCATTTCTCAGTCCATTTCCCCACCTGATCAAAGTCCTGCTGTAATTTCTGAGAACCTTCATCTCTGGCTGTGATACTGCCTATTTTAGTGTTTGCAAATGTATTACTCATGCCTTGTACATTCTTATTGAAATCATTGATATAGATAACAAATAGCAATGGGCCCAGCACAAACACCTGAGACAAACATTGGGAATTTTCTGATATGGTCAGAGGGCCAGGCCCCAAGCTGATGTTGACACACCCAAAAGCCCACACTTCAGAAAGTCAGTCATCAACATCATCAACTGAATTTAATTGAACATGATGTGGATCCTGACACAATCACAAGTGCAATGACAGTCCAGCAGGGGGCAACTGAGTGCACTAGGTCATAGAGTCATAGAGATGTACAGCATGGAAACAGACCCTTCGGTCCAACCCGTCCGTGCTGACCAGATATCCCAACCCAATCTAGTCCCACATGCCAGCACCTGGCCCGTATCCCTCCAAACCCTTCCTATTCATATAGCCATCCAAATGCCTCTTAAATGTTGCAATTGTACCAGCCTCCACCACTTCCTCTGGCA
>NC_057718.1:3458925-3521593 GCF_004010195.1 Chiloscyllium plagiosum | reverse complement strand
TACCTCTTATGCTCACATCCAAATCATTTATGTAAATGAAAAAGGTAGAGGGCCCAGCACCAATCCTTGTGGTACTCCACTGGTCACAGGCCTCCAGCCTGAAAAACAACCCTCCACCACCACTCTCTGTCTTCTACCTTTGAGCCAGTTCTGTATCCAAATGGCTAGTTCTCCCTGTATTCCATGAGATCTAACCTTGCTAATCAGTCTCCCATGTGGAACCTTGTCGAACGCCTTACTGATATCCATATAGATCACATCTACTGCTCTGCCCTCATCAAACTTCTTTGTTACTTCTTCAAAAAAACTCAATCAAGTTTGTGAGATATGATTTCCCGCGCACAAAGCCATGTTGACTATCCTGAATCAGTCCTTGCCTTTCCAAATACATGTACATCCTGTCCCTCAGGATTCCCTCCAACAACTTGCCCACTACCGAGGTCAGGCTCACTGGTCTATAGTTCCCTGGCTTGTCGTTACCACCCTTCTTAAACAGTGGCACCACGTTTGCCAACCTCCAGTCTTCCGGCACTTCACCTGTGACTATTGATGATACAAATATCTCTGCAAGAGGCCCAGCAATCACTTCTCTAGCTTCCCACAAAGTTCTCAGGAGTTGGTGACTTTAGAAACTACTGTGTGTTCACAAGACATTCACAACAAAATAAAGATTAGTTCCTGGAAAAGGACAAATGTCCAGAGAAATTGAAGTCATTCAGCAATGAGAGTGTTCAAGATGGAAACTTATCAGGGAAATCAGGAGGGCAAAAAGGGGACATGAGCTGGCTTTGGCAAATAGGGTTAACAAGAATCCTAAGGGATTTTATAAATACATTGAGGACAAATGAGTAACTAGGGAGAGAATAGGAAACCCTTAAAGATCAGCAAAGTCATCTAGGTATGGAAATCGCAGGAGATGTGGAAGATACTAAATGGCTATTTTGCATCAGCATTCATTATGGAGAAGAATATGGAAGATGGAGAATGTGGGGAAAGAAATAGCGACACCTTGATAAATGCCAATGTTACTGAGGAGAAGGTACTGAATGTCTTAAAATACATAAAGCTGGATAAATCCCCAGGATCAGATCAGATGTACCCTCGAACTCTGTGGGAAGCTAGGGAAATGATTTCTAGACCCCTTGCTGTGATATTTGTATTGATGGCCATTGATGAGGTGCTGGAAGACTGGAGGTTAGCTAATGTGATGCTACTATTTAAGGAGGGTGGCAAGGTAAAGCCAGGAAACTATACACCAGTGAGCCTGATATCAGTGGTGGGCAAGTTATTGGAGGGAATCCTGAGGACAGGATGTATAAATATTTGGATAAGCAAAGACCGATTCGGGATAGTCAACTTAGTTTTGTGCATGGGAAATCATGTCTCATGAACTTCATTTGAGTTTTTTGAAGTAATGAAAATGATTGATGAGGGCAGAGAGGTGGATGTAATCTATATGGACGTCAGTAAACCACAAGATTCCTCATGGTATACTGTTTAGGAAGGTTAGATCATAATGACTACAGGGCATGCCATGTGGATACTGAACTGGCTCAAAGATTGAACACAGGGTGGTTGTTGAGGGTTGCTTTTCAAAATGGAGGCCTGTTGAGCAGTGGTCTGCCACAAGGATTGGTCCTGGGTCCACTGCTTTTCATAATTTATATAAATGATTTAGCTGTGAATATAGGAGGTATGGTTCTCCCATATTCACAGCCAAATCATTTATATAAATTGAAGGTGTAGTGGACAGCAAAAAAAAGATTATCTCAGATTACAACAGGATCTTGATCAGATGGGCCAATGGACTGAGGAGTGGCAGGTGGAGTTTAATTTAGATAAATGTGTGCGGTGCTACATTTTGGTAAGGTGCCGCTGTTTCTTTCCTGGGCAGGATTTATACACTTAATGGTAAGGTCCTGGGGAGTGTTGCTGAACAAAGAGACCTTGGAGTGCAGGTTCATAGTGCATTGAGTATAGGAGTTTGAAGGTCATGTTGCAGCTGTACATGACATTATTAGGCCACTACTAAAACAGTGGATCCAATACTGATCTCATTGGAAGTATACTGTGAATCTTGAAAGGGTTCAGAAAAGATTTATAATGATGTTATCAAAGCAGGAGGGTTTGAGCGCCAGGGAGAGGCTGAATAGCCTGGGGCAGTTTTCCCTGGGGGACCAAAGGCTCAGGGGTGTCCTTATAGAGTTTATATAGGGGCATGCACAGGGTAAATAGACAAGGTCTTTTCTCCAAAATGTGGGTTTTAAAAACTAGGGGACACAGATTTAAGGTGAAAGGGGAAATATTTAAAACGGACCTAAGGGGCAACTTTTTCACACAAAGAATTAAGCATGATGGAATGAGCTGCCAGAGGAACTGGTGAAGTCTGGGACAATTGCAATATTTAAAATGCATCTGGACGGGTATGTGCATATGAAGGGTTTAGAGGGATATGGACCAAATGCAGGCAAATAGGACCAGGCATGGACCAGTTAGATGAAAGAGTTTGTTCCATGTACATCTCTATGACTCTAAACTAAAGATGAAGAACACAATGTTTCCTAGTACTGATCAGAGTCACAACAGATTCTGAACCATCAATTTATAAAAGAAATCAAGGTATTTTCTACAGCAAGAAATGTATAGACATCAGACAACATTGTGTGCAAGAGTGATCATCACATATGGTTGAGCAAACCAAGTTACGGAAATGTACCCCAAACAGAAACAGCATTTGACCAGGAGTGGAACATGAGTTGATTTGAAACGATAGAATGGTTGTGCCAACGTCTCTGTAAAGGGAAGTCCTACAGAATATCCACTGGAGACACTGAAGTGTTTTGAAGTGCAGAGGAAGATCAAGGTAATCACTCTGGTGACTCGGCATTTTGGAATAAAAAGAGGGTTACATTTCATCATGATAAACATCTGCTGTTCAAAGCCAAGAGGCAACAGAGTCAAGGATTTCATCAGGATTTCCAGAAATAAGGGCATCAATGATTCCACCTGAGGTTAGATGACAGATGTACAGGTTGTTCTGCTCTAACCTGCATTTTGTTAATGCAAATTCACTATAATACGATTGCCAAATTGGGGACATTGTATCTACAGTGTGAACTTTTAATGTGTGTATTGGTTATAACACAATTCCAGCCTCATTAGTTTAAATGGTGCTACTATTATGTGATTTTCTTATAACACAAAAATGGAACTCCTGCATTATAACAGAACTGACTGTATTTAGTCCTGGTCAAGGTTGAGTTTGCTGATTTGTAAAATCCCAGGTCAAATGATGAAATGGTTTCTCTGGAGTTGATTGAATTTCATTGAAACAGTGTTTGAGGTTGAGGTCAGAGTGGGAGTGAGAATTAAAGTGAGAGTGAGTATTAAAGTGAGAGTGAGTGAAAGCACAGCACTGATGGAGGATGTGAGCCTCCACACAACAGGCTACTGGGCACCTGTCTGACCCTCTGCATCTCCTCCCATGTCTCGCTGACAGTGCATTGAAGGTAACAGTATGCTTTGTTAACGGAACTTTTTTGTCAACAGATCTCTCCCAATTTCCTGTCCTCACAAACTTCTCTCCCTCTCCCTGACACCTCTGGTGACTGATGAAAACCCACAAGCTGGATGAAGTGATCTGTGCTGCCTTTCTTTTCTGGACTCCACAATGATCCACTTGGTGATTCCTCTACATCAGGGTGCTCCGTACGGAGCAACATTCCCAAGCAATGTCCACCAACAAGACATCCTTCAGATTAAAGAGATAGAGACAGTGGGACTGACCCATTCTCCCCTTGTGTCAAAAGCCATCTGTCAAATGGCTGCCTTGGAGCTCCCACACAGAGTGGGCCTTGCTGAACAGGATGAGAAACATCCAGAATTCCTGAAGCAGCTAGTTCCCTCCCTCAGGGGGCTTCAGTCCAAAGCCCTCCGTCACACACGAGTGGAGAGACACAGACTACACTGCCATTTCCTGAGGAGTGTCCCCTGGACAAACAGACTCACCACAACCAATCCAAGCAAATCAGGAGGGGATCACTCCCAATAAGGACAAAGAAAGATTAAAAGTTGTTAATTTCATTTGTTGTAAACACTGTAAAGCTTGAGTAAAAATGGTTATCTTTGAGACTTTTCCAAAACATCTTGAACAACAACAACTTAAAAAATGTTTTAAATGATCCCCAATCCCAGCCTGTCCAACACCCACACAATCAGATCAGTTAGTTTCATAGAAACAGGACTTACCTGTTACAGTCAGCTGGGTTCCATTCCCATTGATATCTCCCCACACTTTACAATAATAGACCCCAGTGTCACAGGGCTGCACATTTGTGATGGTCAGAATGAAGCTGTTACTGGAGGGATCTCTGGAAGACTGGAACCGCTCAGTAAATCCTGGGCTCCGTTGTTTGATATTCTTCACGTCATGTGTTAAAACCCACTCCGTGTTATTCTCTGGTTGTTCCCGGTACCAGTGAACATCGGTGTGTGTCACTGCGGCGTTCATCACGATGCACTGTAACCGGGCAGTGTGATCCTCGGTGACACGTTCCAGGATTGGTGACTGGAGAAGGACTGGGACATTTGCACCTTTAACAGAAAAACTGAGTAATTTAAAACTAATCTAAAGCTTGTTAAATATGTCAAATATTTAATGAAAGACATATCAGATCACGTTACCTTGGGTGAATTCTCAAACTATAATCAAGCAGCCTTACCTGAAAGATTCAAGGATTACTTTATTACTTTGTTGCTCAGAAGGGAAGGTGAAGGAGGAGCAGAGCATTAGTCATTGGGACTCCATAGTTATGGGGATAGATAGGAGATTCTGTAGGAACAAGAGAGGCTCATAGTTGGTGTGTTGCTTCCCAGGTGCCAGCATTCATGATGTCTGGGATCGTGTTTTTGGGATCCTTTGGGGGAGGGGGAAACAGCGAGGTAAAAACAATGACTGCAGATGCTGGAAACCAGATTCTGGATCAGTGATGCTGGAAGAGCACAGCAGTTCAGGCAGCATCCGAGGACAGGCAAAATTGACGTTTCGGGCAAAAGTCCTTCATCAGGAATAGTAGCTGGTTTGTTTCAGGACATGGTTGAAGAGCTTCAGGACAGAGGAAATTACCTGGGAGTTGCAGTGGGAGAGAGACTCCCTGGGATTCTTGTAGAGAGAGGAGGAAAACTTCTTCAAGGCAGGCATCCTTGCAAGAGGATTCGCAGTAGGGTTAAAATCAACGAGGTAAAAATAATGACTGCAGATGCTGGAAACATCGGGGAGACTGGGCGCCTCCTAGCAGAGCGCTTCAGGGAACATCTCTGAGACACCCGCACCAATCAACCAAACCGCCCCGTGGCCCACCACTGATCCAGAGGGGGAAGCAGCCCCAAGTCATGGTCCACATAGGCACTAATAGCATAGGTAGGAAAAGGGATGAGGATTTAAGGCAGAATTCAGGGAGCTAGGGTGGAAGAGTAGAGCTAGGACAAACAGAGTGGTTATCTCTTGTTGTCACCTGTGCCATGTGCTGGTGAGGCGAGGAATAAGGAGAGAGCAGAGCTGAACATGTGGCTACAGGGATGGTGCAGGAGGGAGGGCTTCAGATACCTGGATATTTTGGGGCTTATTCTGGGGTAGTTAGGACCTCTACAAACAGGATGGTCTATACCTCAACCAGAGGGGTACCAATATCCTTGGCGGGGGGGGGGGGGGGGGGGTACATTTGCTAACGCTCTTCTGGAGAGTTTAAACTAATTCAGCAGGTGATGGGAGCATAAATTGTTTCCCATGTCCAGGAAGTTGAGAGTAATGAGGTCAGAAATAAGGTTTTAAGATCACAAGGGTTTACCGGCAAGCAGGAAGGTGGTTTGAAGTGTGTCTACTTCAACGCCAGGAGCATCTGGAATAAGGTGGGTGGACTTGCAGCTTGGGTTGGTAACTGGGACTTCGATGTTGTGGCCATTTTGGATACATGGATAGAGCAGGGACAGGAATGGTTGTTGCAGGTTCTGGGATTCCGATGTTTCAGAAAGAACAGGGAAGATAGTTATAAAAGGAGAGATGTGGCATTGTTAGTCAAGGTCAGTATTATGATAGCAGAAAGGAGTTTTCAGGACTCGTCTACTGAGGTAGTATGGACTGCGGTTAGAAACAGGAAAGGAGAGGTCACCCTATTAGGAGTTTTCTATAGGCCTCTGAATAGTCCCAGAGATATAGAGGAAAGGATAAATGATGATTCTGGATTGGAACGAGAGTAACAATGTAATTGTTATGGGGATCTTTAACTTTCCAAATATTGACTGGAAATACTATTGTTCAGGTATTGTACTGGGTAATGAACCTGGTCAGGTGTTAGATTTGGAGGGAGGTGAGAACTTTGGTGATAGTGACCACAATTTGGTTACATTTAATTTAGTGATGGAAAGGGGTAGGTATGTACCGCAGGACAAGAGTAAAAGCTGGGGGAAAGGCAATGATGATGCAATTAAGCAAGATTTACAATGCATAGGCTGGGGAAGAAAACTACAGGAAATGGAACAATTGTAATGTGGAGCTTATTCAAGGAATAGCTACTGCGTCTCCTTGACAAGTATGTACCTTTCAGGCAGGGAGGAAGTGGCTGAGCGAGGGAGCTGTGGTTTACTAAAGAAGGTGAATCTCTTGTTACAAGGAAAAAGAAGGCTAATGCTAGGATGAGATGTAAAGGATCCATTAGGGCACTTGAGGAGTTACAAGTTAGTTTGGAAAGACCTAAAGAGAGCGAAGAAAATTCAGGAAGGGACATGAGAAGCCTTTGGCAGATAGGATCAAGGAAAACCCCAAGGTTTTCTGTAGGAAGGTCTTTTTCAAAGGATGCGAGTGTTCAAAATAAGGGGGCACACTTTTAACGATAGAGGAGAAAGATTAAAAAGCAACCCAGAAGGAAATTTTTTCACACAGAGGATGGTTTGTAGTGGAATGGACTGCTGGAAGAAATGGTAGATGCAGATAAAGATCCAACATTTAAAAGACATTTGGATAGATACATGAATAAGAAACGTTTAAAGGGACATGGACCAAACGCTGGCAAGTGAGATTTGTTTAGTTCGGGAAATTTGGTCAGAATGGACGAGTTGGATTGAAAGATCTGTTTCCATGCTGTATGAGTCCATGACTCTATGGCCATCCCATTACAACAATTCACAACCAGTGAAAGTATCCCTCGAAGACAAGTCTTTCGGTTTAACATAACTGCTGTTGTTCAGTTTTGATCCATGAACTGTGAATATTTTTCACTTAAAAACTCATAAAAATGTGGCCCTGATTGTCAAATAACCAGACAGGCATTATTGCAGTGTAGCTCAAGGTCCAGGCACCCTGTGGAATCCCCATGTGGCAGACTCCCTGGGATTTGCCTGAGAGTTTGAAACTTCTGTTGGGGAATTCCCTCATTTTTGAGTGTTCTGAAAGTCTCCATTTAAATCAAAGAATTATGTGGTTTCCAATTAAAATATTGCTTGGAAATAATAGAATATTAAATAAAAAATTTAATTCCTGAGTAACTATTCAGCAGGCCACACTCTTACCGCATACACCCCCAGATCCCTGACAACTCCTAGCACAGAACCTGAAACCTGACCCCCTTGGATCCTAGCTCATTACCCCTTCTCTTCCCCAAACCACTTCCCCCATTCCCTGCATCAGTTCTCTTTTCCCCACTCTTCATCCGAATCCTCTTCCCAAGGGGCCCACTACCACCTGTCACCCTCGCCCTGACCCAGTTACACACTACTCACCTGGCCCCTTATGGACATGGCAGCCAAACACTTTCCAATTAGTAACCTAATAAGATGGCACCCTTCTTATCTGGCAGTCTCCCCACCTGGCATCCTTTTTACCTTTACCTATCTGACTCCTTGCCCTCCCAGCAGTGAACCCTCATACTGACCTGATGTACTTACCTTTTGACAGCAGTTGCTAAAGTGGCTGCGTGTGATTCTTTACATTTCACTGAAATTCACCCCCTCCCTGTCACTCCCTGACTGACTGGCAGGAGCCAAGGGAATGGTCTGTGATCCAGGGTAGTGAGCTGACTGCGCTGCTTCTGCTGGGGCCAGGGTTTAGGAGGGAATGGGCTGAGGAACCGGGGAAGGTGCCAAGAGGCTGTGGATGGGGGTTGAGAGTCCGGGACTGGGTCTGTTACAAAGTTTATAAAATGTACATTTAAACAAGGTGCTTCCATGGTGAAATCACTGGCAATCAAATCAATATTGTATTAGAGAAAACTTACTGGTCACATTCAGCCGGGTCCCTTTCCCAAAGACTTTCCCCCAAATCTCACAGATGTAGGTATTGGTGTCACTGAGCTGCAGCTCTCTGATGGTCAGAATGAAGCTGTTACTGGTCACATTTCTGGAAAGCTGAAACCGCTCAGAGAATCCTCTCGATCGGGAAACACCGCCGCCTGCAAAATGTGTCAATATGATCGACCCGTGTCGGGAATGGTGCCAGTGTGCAGTGTATATGTCCACAGTGTAATTGACATTGCTGCTTCGCAAATCACAGTGAAATGTCACTGTCCCACCCTCAGGCACTGACACTGCTTCAGGAGATTGGATAAGCACTGGCCATGTATCTCGATCTGTGAATAGAAAATTACAGAGATCAGGACAGATGAGAAACCTCAAAAGTAAGCACTTGGAAACAAAGCCGTGACAAAATCGCCTGGATTTTATCAGTAGTTGTGGATTCTCATTAATTAGAAACAGATTCTTTTAGACCATTCCTGATCTTTATTCTTTCACTTTGCCTTGTACTAACCGACAGCTTCAGAGAGTATTTTGTGCTCAAGGCTGTGGAGTGGGACTCACAATAAGACCATGAAAATAGAGGAGCAGAATAAGGCCATTCGGTCCATTGAATCTGTTCTACCATTCGATCATTGCTGATGTGTTTCTCATTCCCATTTTCCTGCCTTCATCCTATAATCCTTGATCCCCTTACTCATTAAGAATCTGTCTATCACAAGGGTGTTACATTAGTGATTTTTCTATCCTCTGCAACCCTCCCTGATTTCTGTGATTCCTGAATGGTCACCACCAATGCCTCAACATTCTCCTCAACTATCTGTGAAAAATTGGAATATTAAGCACATAATCTACTGACTGAGTAACTATTCAGCAGTCCACATTCTGACCTCATGCAGCCCCAGATCCCCAATACCTCCCAGCACAGAACCTGAAACCTGACCCCCTTGGATCCTGGCCCATTTCCCCTGCTCTTCCCCAACCCATTTCCCCCATTTCCTGCATCTGTTCTCTTTTCCCCAACTCTACATCTGAATCCTCTACCCACGGGGCCCACTACCACCTGTCACTCTCGCCCTGACCCAGTTACACATTACTCACCTGGCCCTTTATGTTCATGGCAGCCGAACACATTTCCAGTTTGTAACCTAATAAGATGGCACCCTTCTTATCTGGCACTCTCCCCACCTGGCATCGTATTTACCTTTACCCATCTGACTCTTTACCCTCCCAGCAGTGAACTCTCATGCTGACCTGATATACTTTCCTTTTAACAGCAGCTGCTAAAGTGACTGCACGTGATTCTTTACATTTCACTGAAATTCACCCCCTCTCTGTCACTCGTACCCTCTGTCACTCCCTCTCTCACTCCCTCCCTGTCACCTGCTCCCTCCCTGTCACTCCCTATCACTTCCTCTCTGTCAATCCCTGTCTATCTCTCCCTCTCTCTCTCTCTATCACTCCCTATCTATCATTCCCTCATTGTCACTCCCTACCTGTCACTCCCTGACTGACTGGCAGGAGCCAGGGGAATGGTCTGTGATCCAGGGCAGTGAGCTGACTGTGCTGCTTCTGCTGGGGACAGGGTTTGGGAGGGAATGGGCTGAGAACCCGGGGTTGAATGGCCAAGAGCTTGTGGAGGGGTTTGAGAGTCCAAGCCTGGGTCTGTTACAAAGTTTATAAAATGTTAAATTAAACAGGTTGCTTTCATGGTCAAGTCACTGGGAATCAAATCAATATTGTATTAGAGAATACTTACTGGTCACATTCAGCTGGGTCCCTTTCCCAAATACTGTCCCCCAAATCTGACAGATGTAGGTATTGGTGTCACTGAGCTGCAGCTCTCTGATGGTCAGAATGTAGCTGTTACTGGTTACTTCTCTGGAAAGCTGAAACCGCTCAGAGAATCCTCTCAATCGGTGAACACCACCGCCTGCAAAATGTGTCAATACAACTGGCCCGTGTCGGGAATGGTGCCAGTGTACATCATATTTGTCCACGGTGTAATCGACATTACTGCTTCGCAAATCACAGTGAAATGTTACTGTCCCACCATGATTCACTGTCACTGTTTTAGGAGATTGGATAAGAACTGACCTTGTATCCTGACCTGTGAATAGAAAATAATTGAGATCAGAACAGATAAGAAACCTAAAAAATAATCACCTGAAAACAAAGTCGTGATAAAATCTCGTGGCTATAATCAATAGTTGTTGTGGATTCCAGTCACTAATCAGAAACCAAATTGTTTTAGACAACTCCTGAGCTTTGTTCTTTCACGAGACATTGTACTAACTGACAGCTTCAGAGAATATTTTGTGCTCAAGGCTATTGGAGTGGGACTCAGATAAGACCATGAATAAAAGGGAGCAGAATAAGGCCATTCGGTCCGCTGGGATTGAGAAACATATTAACAATGATCAAATGGCAGAGCAAACCCAATATTCTGCCTTCTCCCTATAATTCTTGATCCCCTTACTCATTAAGAAACACAGGGGTGTTACATTAGTGATTTTCTAGTCCACTGGGATCGTCCCTGACTCCTGTGATTCCTGAATGATCACCATCAATGCCTCTTCATTCTCCTCAGCTATCTCTTTCAGAACCCTGAGGTATTGTCCATCTGGTGCGGGTAATTTATCCACTTTCAAACCTTTCCACTTCCCCAGCACCTTTTCCTTAATGATGACACTCACCCCTCTGCCCTGATTCTGTTGAAGCTCTGGTGTGCTGCTGGTGTCTTTCATTGATACAAGCTGTCTAGTCAATTCCTCTGCCATTTCTTCGTCTCCCTTTATTACATCCCCAGCCTCATGGTGCATGACCATCCTTGCTTCTCTCTCTCCTTTTAGATATCTAAAACAAAATTCTTGCAATCTTCTTCTATATTAATAAGGGGCTTATTATTGATTAATTACTGAGGAACTTTTAGAGAAGCACATGAAATACAAGGAATGGAGGGCAGACAGAAGGGATTAGTTTAATTTGACATCATGTTTGGTGCAACATGATGGGCCGAAGGGCCCATTGTTGTGCTGTACAGTTGTATGTTCTATGTACTAGCTAGCTTACTCTCATATTTCATCCTCCCTCCCCACATTGCTTTTATGATTAACATCAGCTGTTTTTTACAGGCTTCTCACTAATTGTTAACCCCATTTTAATTTTGCTTTTATGCTGTCGCTGACTTCCTCCTCTTAGTATGTTTCTTCTTCCTATGGATGAATGTATGCTGTGCCTCCAAAATTAAGCTCAGAAACTCTTGCTGTTGCTGTTCCAGCACTTTCCCTGATGGGCTTTCTTTCCAATCAACTCCAGTCAGCTCCTCCTTCATGTCTTTGTTGTTACCTTTACTCAGCTGATTCAATCATCTCCCTCTCAAACTGCCATGTGAATTTGATCGTATCATGGTCACTGGTTCCTTGGGGGTTCCTTGATCTTAGGCTCCTAAATCAAGTCTGCCTCATTACACTTGGACTGGGTCATCTGAGAGACATACGATCGAGGGCTTGAGGGCTGCAACACTTGGGAGGGGTCAGAGGAGGTGTGGGTTAGTGAATGGTTCCTGTTGTGGTGGATGAGTAAAACCTCCAAATGAAGAGCAGGGTGAGCTCAGCCAGGAGCAGTGCAGCTCCCTCTCGCCCTAAGGCCCAACCAGCTTCAGCTGCTTCATCAATGACTTTCAGTCTGGAGAAGCCCGACTGGCAAGGAAGGAGTGGGGAAGGCAAATAGCAACAGAGTCCTCCTCCTGACTAAATTAGGTGAATGTAGCCTGGTGATAACATGTGCCTTACTTTGTCAAAGAGACAAATACGAGACTTCATGGCAAACAGCCTGTTCCAGGCACTGGCATCTGCTTGTGCACATTATCCAACTGGTGATGGGCTGCAAGGATGCCCTGGTGAGACCCCACCTGGAGTACTGTGTGCAGTTCTGGTCTCTAAATTTGAGGAAAGACATTCTGGCTATTGAGGGAGTGCAGCGTAGGTTCACGAGGTCAATTCCTGAAATGGTAGGACTCCCTTACACTGAAAGACTGGAGCAACTGGGCTTGTATACCTTTGAGTTTAGAAGACGGAGAGGGGATCTGATTGAGACATATAAGATTATTAAAGGATTGGACACTCTGGTGGCAGGAAACATGTTTCTGCTGATGGGTGAGTGCCGAACCAGAGGACACAGTTAAAAATACGGGATGGACCATTTAGGACAGAGATGAGGAGAAACTTCTTCACCCAGAGAGTGGTGGCTGTGTGGAATGCTCTGCCCCAGAGGGCAGTGGAGGCCCAGTCTCTGGATTCATTTAAGAAAGAGTTGGAGAGAGCTCTCAAGGATAGTGGAATCAAGAGTTATGGAGATAAGGCAGGAACAGGATACTGATTAAGGATGATCAGCCATAATCATATTGAATGGTGGTGCAGGCTCAAAGGGCAGAATGGCCGACTCCTGCACCTATTGTCTAGTGTCTATTGCTGGCATCACCCACCCCAGGACACATGCTGACGAATATTAGATGACACATCTCTGAATCCAGTCTACCATCTCCATAAGCCTGGCCTGAAACTGGCAGCAGCAACAAAAACACCCCCAGAGTAAATACAGAGACACTGCCCAAGGAAATACAGGAATGTTATTGCTGTAACTAGAGAAGATATTTCTGAAAAATCATCCACTGAAAGTATATGGGTTAAAATTAGAAATATAAAAGGGATAATGACCTTTATAGGATTGGACTTTAGCACCACCCCCAGCCCCTATGTAGTCAGAAGAAAATTGTGGAACAAATGTGTTGAGAGATCTCAGATACGTGTAAGAATAATTAGATCGAAATTGTGGGTGATTTTAATTTTCCACAAATTACCTGGGCCCAGCAGAGCATTAAAGATTTGGATCATGAAGAATTTTGGTAATGTATTCATGAAAGTTTTCTTTACCAATATATAAATGTTCCAACTAGATAAGTAGCATTACTTGACCTTCTCTTGGGTAATAAGACAGGGAAAAGACTGAAGTGATAGTAAAGGAACACTTTGATTGAGTGATTATAATTCTATTTGATTAAAATAATTATGGAAAAGGATAAGCCTTTTCACAAAATTTAAAGATTTTAATTGGAGTAATGTTCTATGTTCTAAGGCAAATTTTAATGGAATGAAACAAGAAATTTCAAAAATTGATTGGAGTAGACGGTTTGTAAGTAAAAGGAAGTCAGGTAAGTGGGAGGCTTTCAAAAGTGTGATAACGAGTATTCTGAGTCATTATTTTCCTGTTCAAGTAAAAGACCAAGTTTGGTAGGATTAGGGAACAATACATGAATAACAGGTCTTGAGGCTGTAGTGAACAAAAAAAGAAGAATCATACATGAGATACAAACCACTGGATTCAAATTAATCTATTGTTCAGTGAGTTGAATATAGCAGTTGGAGGTCATGTGGTAGCTATACAGGATGTTGGTTAGGCCATGTTTGAAATACTGCATTCAGTTCTGGTCTCCCTGCTACAGGAAAGATGTTGTGAAACTTGAAAGTGTTCAGAAGAGATTTACAAGAATGTTGCCAGGATTGGAAGATTTGAGCTATTGGCAGAGGCTGATTAGGCTGGGGCTATTTTCCCAGGAATGTTGGAGGCTGAAGGGTAACCTTATAGAGGTTTATAAAATCATGAGGGGCATGGGTCTGGTAAATAGACAAGGTCTTTTTCCCAGAGCAGGGAGTCCAGAACTAAAGGCATCAGGTTAAGGTGAGAGTGGAAAGAGTTAAAAGGGACTGTTTAGTTAGGGTGACATGGTGGCTCAGTGGTGAGCACTGCTGCCTCAGTGCCAGGGACCTGGGTTCGATGCCACCTTGGGTGACTGTGTGGCGTTTGCACATTCTCCCGTGTTGGTGTGGGTTTCCTCCAGATGCTCTGGCTTCCTCCCACAATCTAAAGATGTGCAAGTTAGGTGAAATGACCGTGCTAATTTGCCCATAATTGTTCAGGGATGTGTAGGCCAGGTGCACTAGTGTGGTGCACTAGTCAGGGATAAATATAGGGGAATGAGTCTGGGTGGATTATTCTTCATGGGATTCTTCAAGGGCCTATTTCCACACTGTATGGATTCTAATTCTGACCTAATGGGCAATGTTTCAGTCAGATGGTGGTCCATGTATGGAATGAACTTCCAGTGGTAGTGGTGAAGACTGGTATAATTACGAGGGGCAACTGTTTTGTACAGAGAGTGGTCTGTGTGGAATAAACTTTCAGAGAAAATTGTGAATGTGGGTACAGTTACAACATTTCAAAGACATTTGGACAAGCTTATGAATAAAAAATTGTTTCGAGGGATATGGGCCAAGCTCAGGCATGTGGGTTTAGTTTATTTGGGATTCTGGTCAGCATGGAGTAGTTGGACTGAAGGGTCTGTTTTCGTGCTGTATGACTCTCAGTGTTACTGGAAATACAGATCCACTGCCAAAGGAAATGCAAGGACCGTGTCAGAGGAAAGACGGAAATGCTCCCAGAGGAAATACAGTATTGATGGACTTGAGGACTTTGTGAAGGAAGACCTAATCAGTCAGCATCTCACAGTCAACGCGGTGATGGTGAATGAACAGGGACCACAGAATATCCACACTAACTGATCTACCCCTAAATCCATCAGAAACAGCTGCTGAGCAGAGACCTGGGGGCTGTCCAGTAAGAATTATCAAGACTAGTTTGAGAATGACCAGGAGTTCATGGGCAGCAAGATCACAAATTCAATCATTCCTCAAATGGGACACCACCAACACTGAAAAGAAAGAAAGCAGGTCCACAGACATAAGATCCTCAGAAATAGGAACAGGAGTAGGCCATTCAGCCCCTAAAGGTTGTCCCATTATTCAAGATCAGGGTTTGTCTGCTCCAGGCCTCAACTCCCCACTCATGCCAACTTCTCAATTCTTCAATTCCTTGATATTTCAAAAATCCACCTCTCTCCTCTTTAAATCCTTTCATTGAACTATCTACCACAACTTTAGTGTTGGGAATTCCAGACATTCACTCCCTTCTGTGAGAGGAAATTGCTCCCTATCTCAGTTTTAAATGAGTGACCCTTATTCTGAAACTGTGTCCCCTTGTTCAAGATTCCCAGTATCCACCCTATCAAACTTCCTCATGTCTCAGTAGGGTCAGACTGCATTCTTCTATAGAACATAGAACAGTACAGCACAGAGCAGGCCCTTCAGTCCATAATGTTGTGCCGACTATTGATCCTCACGTAAGGTAAACCTAATGTACGAACCCTCAAATATCTGTGACCATATGCATGTCCAGCAGTCTCTTAAATATCCCCAGTGAGCTCGCTTCCACAACTGCTGCTGGCAACTCATTCCATGCTCTCAACTCTCTGCATAAAGAACTCGCCTCTGACATCCCCTCTATACTTTCCGCCAAAAAGCTTAAAACTATGACCCCTCGTGTTAGCCATTTCTGCCCTGGGAAAAAGTCTCTGGCTATCAACTCTTTCTATGCCTCTCATTATCTTGTATACCTCAATTAGGTCCCCTCTTATCCTCCTTTTCTCCAATGAAAAAAGTCCGAGCTCAGTCAACCTCTCTTCGTAAAATAAGCCCTCCATTCCAGGCAGAATCCTGATAAACCTCCTCTGGACCCTCTCCAAAGCAACCACATCTTTCCTATAATAGGGCGACCAGAACTGGACACAGTATTCCAAGTGCAGTCTAACCAAAGTTTTATAGAGCTGCAACAAGATCTCATGACTCTTAAACTCAATCCCCTGTTAATGAAAGCCAAAACACCATATGCTTTCTTAACAACCCTGTCCACTTGGGTGGCCATTTTAAGGGATCTATGTACCTGCACACCAAGATCCCTCTGTTCCTCCATACTGCCAAGAATCCTGTCTTTAATCCTGTACTCAACTTTCAAGTTCGACCTTCCAAAATGCATCACTTCACATTTATCCAGGTTGAACTCCATCTGCCACCTCTCAGCTCATCTCTGCATCCTGTCAATGTCACGCTGCAGCCTACAACAGTCCTCTATACTGTCAACGACACCTCCAATCTTTGTGTCGTCTGCAAACTTGCTAATCCATCCTTCAATCTCCTCATCCAAGTCATTAATAAAAATTACAAGGAGTAGAGGCCCAAGAACAGAGCCCTGTGGAACACCACTCACCACTGACTTCCAGGCAGAATACTTCCCTTCCACTACCACTCGCTGTCTTCTGTCGACCAGCCAATTCTGTATCCAGACAGCTAAATTTCCCTCTATTTCATTCCTCCTGACCTTCTGAACGAGCCTACCATGGGGAACCTTATCAAATGCCTTGCTGAAGTCCATATACATCACATCCACAGCTCGACCCTCATCAACTTGTCTAGTAACATCCTCAAAGAACTCAATAAGGTTTGTGAGACATGACCTGCCGCTCACAAAGCCACGTTGACTGCATTTAATCAAGCCATGCTCTTCCAGATGGTCATAAATCCTATCCCTCAGAATCCTTTCTAACACCTTGCAGACGACAGACGTGAGACTGACTGGTCTGTAATTGCCAGGGATTTCCCCATTTCCTTTCTTGAAGAGAGGAATTACATTTGCCTCCCTCCAGTCCTCAGGTGTGACTCTGGTGGAGAGCGAGGATGCAAAGATCATCGCAAGTGGCGAAGCAATCACATTTCTCGCTTCCCAAAGCAGCCTAGGACAAATCTGGTCTGGCCCTGGCGACTTGTCAATCTTAATGTTTTTCAAAATTTTCAGCACATCAGCTTCCTCAATCTCTATCCATTCTAGCATGCTTACCTGCTCCTCAATGGTTTCATTCACTACAAGGTTCTTTTCTTTAGTAAAGAAAAAAACAAGAAACTCATTTAGGGCTTCCCCTACCTCCTCAGACTCCATATACAAGTTCCCTATGCTATCCCTGATCAGCCCTACTCTTTTTTTGATCATTCTCTTATTCCGCACATACGTGTAAAATGCCTTTGGATTCTCCCTAATCCTTCCTGCCAAGCCTTTCTTGTGCCCCCTCCTGGCTCTCCTCAGACCATTTTTGAGCTCCTTCATCACCTTCCTGTAATCCTCTAGAGCTGAGCAAGACCCTTGCTTCCTCCACCTTATGTGGGCTGGCTTCTTTCTTTTGACGAGAAGCTCCTCCGCTCTCGTCATCCAAGGTTCCTTTATCTTATCCCTTCTTGCCTGTCTCAGAGGAACACATTTATGCATCACTTGCAACAACTGTTCCTTAAACAGTCTCCACATGTCTATAGTGCCCTTTCCATGGAACAATTGCTCCCAGTCCATGCTTCCCAACTCACGTCTGATAGTAACAATTTCCTTTTCCCTAATTAAATATCCTCCCATTATGCCTGCTTCTCTCCTCCTCCATAGCTATGTAGAATGTGAGGCAGTTGTGGTCATTATCAGCAAAATGCTCTCCCACCGCAAGATCTAACACCTGCCTGGGCTCATTGCCAAGCACCAAATCCAAAATGGCCTTTCCCCTCATCGGCCTGTCAACATACTGAGTTAGGAAACCCTCCATAACACCTTACAAAAACAGCTCCTTCCAAACCATCTGCTCGAAGGAGGTTCCAATCAATATTGGGAAAATTAAATTCACCCATTACAACAACCCTACTACAATCACACTTTTCCAAAATCTGCCGACCTATGCTTTCTTCAATCTCCCTGCTGCTACTGGGGGGCCTGTAGTAAACCCCTAATGAGGTGACTACTTCCTTACTGTTCCTAATTTCCACCCATACTGACTCGGTAGGCAGACCCTCCTCGACAATGGAAGCTTCTGTAGCTGTGATACCCTCTCTGATTAGCAGTGCTACACCCACTCTTCTTTTTCCCCCCTCCCTATTCTTTTTAAATGTTCTAAACCCTGGAACATCCAGCAACCATTCCTACCCCTGAGAAACCCACGTCTCTATTGTGGCCACATCATCATAGCAACATCATATACACTCATGAAGAAAGCCCTGACCTGTGCAGCCATAAATAATTAGTCACCCCTTCATCCCAGGAACCAAAGAGATTCACTCGCTGAACAGCCTCCCATGTCAGTCCATTCTTTGTTAAATATAGGGACCAAGACTGTGCGCAGTACTCCAGGTGCAGCCTCAGCAACACTGTGCAGTTGTCACAAGTCTTCCCTGTTTTTAAACTCCAGTCCCCGCTCGCAAAAAAAGCTCAAAATTCCACTTGTCTTGTTAATTACGAACTGAGCCTGCTTGTTTCCATTTTGTTTCATATTAAGAACACACAGATCCTTCTGTGCTGAATACTTTTTGGGGTCTCTCCATTTACCTAATATTTGGTCAAGGTTTCACCGACTCACTCACCTTATTTATCCCCTTGCAGATTCCTTTTGTGCTCATTACAACATGCTCTCTTACCTATTGAAGTATCACTAGGAAATCAGGATATGTTGCACTCTACTCCCTCCTCTAATTCATGAATGTATATAGAGTCAGAGAGATATACAGCACAGAAACACCCTTCAGACCAATGTGAATGTACCAACCAGATATCCTAAATAAATCTAGTCCCATTTGTCAGCATTTGGCCCATATCACTCTAAAGCTTTTCTATTCATATACCCATCCAGATGGTTTGTAAATGTTGTAATTGTACCAGCCTCCATCTGTGGCAGTTCACTCTGTACACACACCAACCTCTGCATGAAAAAAATTGTCCCTTCGGTCATTTCTAACTCGGTCTCCTTTCACCCTAAATCTATGCCCTCTAGCTTTGAACTCCCCTATCCCGGGGAAGAGATCTTGTCTATTTACCCTATCCATGCGCCTCGATTTTATAAACCTCTGTAAGGTCACTCTTCAGCCTCTGACACTCCAGGAAAATAACCCCAGCCTATTCAGCCTGTCCCTATACCTCAAACCCTCCAACCTTGCCAACATCCTTATAAATCTTTTCTGAACATTTTCACATTTCACAATATCCTTCCAAAACAGGGAGATCAGACTTGCACATGGTATTTCAATAGTGGCCTAACCAATGTCCTGTACAGCCGCAACATGACCTCCCAACTCCAATGCTCAAAGCACTGACTAGTAAAGGAAAGCATACCAAACACATTCGTCATTATCCCATTTATCTGCGACTCCACTTTCAAGGAGCTATGAACCTGCTCTCCAAGGTCTCTTTGTTCAGCAACATTCCCCAGGACCTTACTATTAAGTATATAAGTCCTGCCCTGATTTACCTTTCCAAATGTATCACCTTGCTTTTATCTAAATTAAACTTGATCTAACACTCCTCAGCTCATTGGCCCATCTGAACAAAATCCCATTGTACTCCAATATAATCTTCTTTGATGTCCACTACACCTCCAATTTTGGTGTCATCTACAAACTAATAAACCACATGTCCTAGGTTCACATCCAAATCATTTACATAAGTGATGAAAAGCAGTGGACCCAGCACTGACCCATGTGGTCACAGGCCTCCAATCTGAAAAGCCACCGTCTACCACCACCCTCTGCCTTTGAGCCACTTCTGTATCCAAATGGTTAGTTCTCCCTGTATTCCATGAGATCTAAACTTGCCAACCAGTCTACCATGAGGAACCTTGTCCAATGCTGAGATGGTAAAGAATTGAAGCATTGGGACTAATCCATGTGGTATTTCACTAACTGCATCATTCCAACCTCAAAATAACCCATTCATCCCAAATCTGTCTGTGTTTTCACTAATCGCCCAATCCATGCTGATATATTTACCCCAATATTATGAGCTCCTATCTTGTGCAATAACCGTTCCATGGCACCTTACCTCCTGTCTTATATCTGTATCTATCAATTCTTTCTTATTAACTTTGCATGGCCAATGAACAGACACCCTAATTCTCTTGGAAAATATAATCAATGTCTCCTTCAAATCTGTTTGTATTTAATGTTGACAAGGCACCAGGATGGTTTGAGAATATTTTGAAGGTCGAGAGGGCAGATAATTCAAGGGGATTGGCCACAATCACAGTTCTCCCTAGGTATGGGGATGTGCCAGAGGCTGAATAATTGCAAATATTCCAGCGTTGCTTGAGAAAGATTGTAACGACAAGCCCAACATTAACCCAAGTGGTGAGATAATTTTGGTGACAATTATTTGGGATAGAATTAATAATGGAAAAATGCAGATTGATTTGAAAGCTCAGCATGGATTTCTGAAAGGGAAGTGATGTCTCACTAGATTGCTGGAGTTTTTCAAAGAGGTAGGAGAAATGCTCATGCTAATGCTGCTAATGTGGTGCAAAAGGAGTTCCAGAAGGCAGCAGATACAGTGCTACACAATAAACTTGAGGATTGTTATTGATAAATATGAAAGGGACAGTCACAATGTGGATACAAAACTGGCTGAGTGATAGGAAATAAAAATTAATGATCAATGGATATTTTTTGGGCTGGGTGAGGTTTGCAAGAGAGTTCTTCAGGCGTTGTTACTGGGATTCTTTGTTTTCTGGTCAATACTAATGATCTGGTCTTGGTGTGTAAGTCACAGTTACAAAGTTTGCAGATGACACAGAACTTGGAAGAGTTGTTAACTGTGAGAAATACAGTGTAATGCTCCAATGGGACATTGACAAGTTGGTGGAATGGGCAGGCAGGTGGCAGACTGGTTCAATGCAGACAGTGTAAGATGTAAAGTCGGAAGGACAGTCAAAGACAATCTAAAATAGGGGGTGCAATTCTAAAGGGGGTGCAGGAGCAGGGTCACCTGGGTACTTATGTGCACAGACTATTGAGGTGACAAGGCAGGTGGAGCGAGCAGTTTATAATGCAGGCAGTGTCCTCAGATTTATTAATAGGGACAGAGTGTGGAAGAGCAGGGTAGTGTTTTGGCTTGTACAAGGCACGTGTTCATCCTCATTTGAAGTATTGTGTACAATTGTGGGCACCACACCACAGGAAAAATGGGACTGCAGTGGGGAGAAAGTGCCGATGTGATTTACAAAAACAGTTTGAGGGATGAGGCACTTCAAACGATGAGGGCAGATTGCAGGCATTGGGACGATTCTCTCTGGAGAGAAGGTTGAGAGGAAATGGGATTGAGACTTTCAAAATCATGATCAGGCTGGACAGAATAGATAGGGACAAGGTGTTTCTGCCTGTAAAAGGAACAAGAACAAGAGGGGCATAGATTTAAAGTGATCTGCAAAAGAAGGAAATGTGATCCTGCCTGGAAATGTGGTGGAGGCAGGTTCACCTGAGCCTTTCAAGAGGAGATTCATTGCTGATTTGGTCTGAAATGGTCTGCAGGGATACAGGGAAAACAGAGGAGATTGGCACGAGGTAACGATGATAGTTTGACAGGCTGGTACAGACACAATGGGCAGACTGGCCTCCTTCTGTGCTGTAACAATTCTCGGATTCTGCTCTTCTCCCTTGAGCCTACACTCATTCCCATCCCCATACCATCCTGGCCCTGATCCACACAGCTCCCTCCACCCCTTTCTCCAAGCTCCTGTTTCTGGAACAGAGTCCCCACCCTGTGAATTTCTACCACAGCCCTGAAATTCAATCCACCCACATCTCACTCCCTCCGATCACAGATATCCGCTATTCAGTGCCCTCAGTCTAACCCCATGACCCCACAGTGGAAGGTTCAGATCCACCCATGAGGCCTTTCCCCTCTCCCATCACACTAGCCTGGAAATTCTCACACCTTCCATACCTCCTGTACATGATCTATTTGGATTTCTACAAAGGTCTTTGATAAGGTGTCGTAAAGGAGACTGAAATAATGGAAGAGCCCATGATGTTAAGGGCAATTTACTGTCATGGAAAGAGATTGGCTGACTGGCAGAATGCAGGGAATAATGATTAAGGAGTCTTTTTTAGGTTGGCAGCTTGACTAGTGGAGTTTCACAAGGGTCAGTAGTGGGATCATAACTATTCATATTATACATTAACAATCTGGACACAAGAACTGAGAGCATTGTTACTAAGTTTGCAGATGACACAAAGATAGGGACAGGTAATATTGAGGAAGTGGGGAAGCTACAGAAGGGCTTGGACAGGCCAGGAGAGTTGGCAAAGAAGTAGCAAAAGGAATACAGCATTGGAAAGTGTAAGGTTATGCACTTTGGTATGAAGAATAGAGACATCGACTATTTCCTAAATGTGGGGCAGCCTCAAAAATCTCAGGACATCGTTCAGGATTACCTTAAGGTTGACATGCAGGGTCAATTGTTGGTTAGGAAGGCAAACATAATGTTGGCAATCATTTCAAGAGGGCTAGAAAACAAGATGAGAGATAGACTGTATTTGAAATATTGTGAGCAGTTTTGGACCCTGTATCGAAGCAAAGATCTGCTGCCATTGGATGAAGTCCAGAGGAGCTAAATAAGAATTATCCCAGGCTTGTCAAATAAGGATCGATTGAGGACTGAGTCTGGACGTAATGTAGTTAAGAAAGAAGAGAGGGGATTTGACTGAAACTTGCAGAATACTGAGAGACCTGGACAGAGTGAACCTGAAGATGTTTCCACAAGTAGGAGAGACGAGGACCCGAGCACAGCCTCAGGTGGAGGATTGATTTATAGAATTGAAATGAGGAATTTCTTCAGCCAGTGGCTGGTTGATCAATGGAACTCATTGCTACAGAGGGCTGTGGATTTAAGTTTGAGATCAGTAGGTTCTTTATTAATGAGGGGATTAAGAGTTACGGGGAGAAGGCAGGAGAATGGGGTTTAGAAACATATCAGCCATGATCAAATGGTGGAGCAGACTCAATGGGCTTAATCGTCTAATTCTGTCCTTGCTGAAAATGTGTTGCTGGAAAAGCGCAGCAGGTCAGGCAGCATCCAAGGAACAGGAGAATCGACGTTTCAGGCATAAGCCCTTCTTCAGGAATGAGGAAAGTTTGTCCTTGGGCTATGGTCTTATTGGGACCACTATACGCTAGACACAATTATCCTCTTTTCTTTTGGACTGGACACTCCTTTACAGACTGTCAGGCTACCTGTGCTTCTTGCTTACTTGGAAATCACTATCCCATCTCAACCAGCCCCTGTGTGAGCAAAATGTGTAAAGTTATGGCTGCTCTCTGGATTCCATCAGGAACACACCCTTGCCTGTTACATGCTGGCAGCATCCAGCCAGGTATCTTAAATTAGATTTTGTACAATCACCGCCAAATTCTTTGTAAAGGGGAACTTAATTTGAGCTTCCTGAAACTTAGTATTGCAAAATTCAGCCTGCCGTTAAATTTCAGAGAACTTAATTCCATTATCGTCCCTCTATCTGGAAGGTGATTTTCATTTGGTGAAGTCCTCCCTCCTACCTTCTTCCCAGTCCTAAGAATATCACAAGGTTCTATACTCTATCTTACAGCAGAGTATAACTCAGGAGGATAACAACAGAGAAACAGCACATACAACAGGGAAAATAAAAACTGCATTCTCCTTCCACTGGGGAATGAGCAACCCAGTGGTAACTATTGATACCAGTGTGAATCCACAGTGGCTTATCCCCTTCTCCTGTCAGTGACTGGTATCACAGGACATCGCTTCTACACAAGACATTCTCATCGGTAATGCCTCAAAGTCACTCTTCCTCTTGCAAGACCCACTGCCAATCTTTATGAGCAATTCAATTAAAGGGATAGTGCGCTATCCTCTCTCTGAAGAACATGGAATATAAGTTTGTGCGAAGATTTGTAGCTCGGGTGCTCGTTGTTGTGGTTCTGTTCGCCGAGCTGGAAGTTTTTGTTGCAAACGTTTCGTCCCCTGGCTAGGCGACATCATCAGTGCTTGGGAGCCTCCTGCGAAGCGCTTCTTTGATGTTTCCTCCGGTGTTTATAGTGGTCTGTCCCTGCCGCTTCCGGTTGTCAGTTTCAGCTGTCCGCTGTAGTGGTTGGTATATTGGGTCCAGGTCGATGTGTTTGTTGATGGAGTTTGTGGATGAATGCCATGCCTCTAGGAATTCCCTGGCTGTTCTCTGTCTGGCTTGCACTATGATAGTAGTGTTGTCCCAGTCGAATTCATGTTGCCTGTCCTATATAGTGTTTAGTGCAGTCCTTGCATGGGATTTTGTACACTACATTAGTTTTGCTCATGTCGGGTATCGGGTCCTTTGTTCTGGTGAGTTGTTGTCTGAGCGTGGCTGTAGGTTTGTGTGCCGTTATGAGTCCTAGGGGTCGCAGGACTCCATGCAAGGACTGCACAAAACACTACATAGGACAAACAGGAAGACAGCTAACAATCCGCATACATGAAAATCAACTAGCCACGAAACGACACGACCAGCTATCCTAAGTAGCCACACACGCAGACAACAAGCAACATGAATTCGACTGGGACAACACTACTACCATAGGGCAAGCCAGACAGAGAACAGCCAGGGAATTCCTAGAGGCATGGCATTCATCCACAAACTCCATCAACAAACACATCGACCTGGACCCAATATACCAACCACTACAGCGGACAGCTGAAACTGACAACCGGAAGAGGCAGGGACAGACTGAAAAATCAGATTGGACTCAAAATGTTAACAACCATTTCTCTCGCCTCAGATATTGCCAGGCATGCTGAGTTTCTTCACCAATTTCTGTTTTGGTTCTGAACTGGAATGAAGTCTGAATCTAGTGCATGTTCACACTTGTTCTTATTTCAGTCTCCACGAGATCAATCCAGCAGTCAAACTGGGATGTGAGAATTCAATGATGTTGGCCAGTGACCAGGGATTGTGGCATATCTATCCTGGATTCCCATCCACCCTGAAACTCACAGTAAACTCATTGGATCATGAGCCTGGCTGGAAGATGTCAGGTTTCCCAGGCAGTAATGGTCAGAATAATTCATGTTTGTGATGTTTTTGGTTTGTTGACTCAGTCACAGACAAGTTCACACTGACTGGGTAAACATTCGAGTACGGTCTCGATAGCCTCCACTACAAAAAAAATAGAATTTCTCTTGGATGTTTGACAATTCCCCAGAATGATTCACCATTTCTACCCATCCCCCAAAGGCTTTACCCCCACTGTCTAAGCGAAAGTAGGAGGCACACAGAAGTATTAAAGTCACATCGCGTATTGACGAGTCAATTTGATGGACTAATGCTGAAGGTTCATTCACTTTGCCACAAGTTGGGGTTCTTTAAAAAAAAGTGCAGTGTTTCAGTAAGAAACTTTGTGCAGACTTGGCATGGGATTTTTAAATGACAGCCGCTGGACTCCAGGAGTGGGAAAACTGGACAGTATCATTCAGTATCACATCTAACACTCTGTTCGCGTTGCACTATGAGAAAGCCCAATGTCAGCTCTCAGTAGGAAATCCTGAACTACAAAATACCGACTCACCATCAGAAAATCAAACTCAGAAATAGACGTCTATGGAAACAAAGTCAAATTCAAGCATTTACTTACCCAGTGCGACAGAGAGGATCAGAGATAAGATGAAGAATTTCAGGAAAAACATTTCAAATAAATGTATTTTTTCAATTGCTATCCTTTCTCAGACTGTGTTGTAATATTTGTGTTTCAGGATCTCTGAACTTAAAGATACAGTACCGGAAGAGGAAGGATGAAGTGGGCTGACCAGCAATGAAAAGATTTGTTTGAAATGTACTGACATATTGCAGATAAACAGTGAGGCTGTTCAAAATAACTCAACTTAACTCAATAAAATCACCAAGTCCCCCTTTATTTACACTTGCAAAGTACATGACACTGACCCAGCTAGCTCGGAGCCAGCTCCGAGAGAGCAGAATCCCTGACACTCTTGTTAATATCTCTCAGCCAGGGCTTCCTGATTGGAACAAGTCAACAGCTGCAGTTATTATGAAGTTGTAGACATGTACTGTAACTTTAAGGGAGCTGAAAATTTTGGCTGGCATAGTGTGTGCTGAAAAATTCAAAAATGTAACATTTGGTTTTGAAACAAATAGCTGGAGCTGCATTGCCATGGTACACAACAAATTCAAATTTGGCGGATTAGTTTAAATTATGTCCCAGATACCAAAATCCAATCGAATTTGAATTTTACTGTTATAGATGGCACTAAACTAACGAGCCGATCTGATGTTTTGGGGTATATAAATTGGGGGTTTTGAGCACCTGGTGAGAACAGCAAAGAGCAGCCAAGCAGACTTCCAACAGAAATGCTCTGAAAGGTACCTGTCCAGAAGAAATTTGTGCAGCAGAAGACCAAAGAAAAGATGACCCAGGAAAATCTAGAGGAAAATCTGCAAAGGAGAACTGACACAGCTGGCTGGTTTGAAATGTGATTTTTTTGGAAATGTTAATTGAGATTTTTATTGGAGCAGTATTGTAGGGTGTGAGATAAAAATAGGTTTAAGAGGAAGTGAGTTGTAAACAGTTGTTGTTTAATGTTCTCTTTTGGATGTAAAAAATACAATTGTTAAGCTTTTTTAAAGTAGTGATATTTGGGACAATTCTTTCTAACTCACTTTCACAGATTACAGGGAGAAGTGAGCGTTTCTGTGGGTCTGGTTCAAAGAAGTGTTTACCCTGTGTCATAACACAATCAGGAAACTCATATCCTATGAGGTTCACCTGGTTGATCTCATTCCAATCCTTACATCCCTGTCCCGCCAAGTCCTGGGATGTAGGTGCTTTCTCATTCCTGTACCTTCTCCATGACCATTTTCACACCAGGTCTAGTTTCTCTCTCTGCCTCAGACAGTGGTGGTGTGTACTGGATCATAGCCCACTGCTCTTGTTTGGAACATCTCAGCCAAAACTCATCTTCAGGTGGTAACAGCGTTGAGGCTGTGACATCTGACCCATCCACTCACTGTCAGAAATTTCTTCAACATTAGGTGCAGAATAAGAAGCCACTGGTTCTGACAACTGTACCGGATCTTCTGAGAGGCCGGGTATTTTTTGCTGCTGCCCTGTTTGTGAGGTTGCAGCTTTCATGTGGTCCACGTGCTTGTTCAAGACCACCTCACTTACCCGAACGTTGTATGTCATGGCTTCTGGCCTTGTGTCAACCTGGTGGCTTTCCCATGCAGGGCCACTTGTGGTTTTAGCACCAAATATTGTCACCTGAAGTAAACGGTCTCTCTCACTTGGAGGAATCTTGTGTCCAGTATTGACATTCTTTCCTTCTCAGGAGTCTTCTCCCCACTGGAAACTCTGCTGGAGCTGTCCCTATAGTTATGTGAGCATTGGTCCAATACTCCAACAGGAACTGGGACAGTTTGGTATTGAGTGAAGTTGTAAGCGGTTTCTTTAAGGCTGCCTTCAACGTTGGGGCTGCTCTTTCCGCCAGACCATTGGATGATGGATGGTATGGAGCTGTCCTTGTATGCCAAATGCCATGAGGAAATACTCAAATTCCCTGCTGTGAAATGATGGCCCATTGTCTGTATTACACAAGAAACTGGCAGCTTTTCAATTGTTAACTCTATGCATATTCAATCACTGAATGGGCATCCACAATGACTCCAAATACAGAGCCCATGAAAGGATTGGCACAGTCAACGTGTAACCGTGTTCAGGGTTTACTCAGCCAGTCCTATGAAAGTGAGGGAGCTGCTGGAAGTTCGTTTTGACCTTGTTGGCATTTTAGACACGGACTTATCAATATGGATATGTTGGCATCCAATTCAGGCCAGATGCAGCATCTTGCCAACATAGTTTCCAAAATCCTTAGACCCAGTACCTGACAATGACTTGCTTGTGATAATCACTCTCGCTCCCCAGGTATCTTCAGGTATTTGGTCTCACTGGGTCAATTCTGGTTGTGATGGCCCCTCTGTTTCCCCAGATGTTTTACTTTTGCCAGGACAGGATCCAATCATGCTCACAGTCTGATATTGTCAGGGGTGACATGATTCATGTCCAGTAAGTTTAAAACTAAAATGGAGTCTAGTGCTGGCATCACTGGTGTTGTATCTGCCAGTGGGAGGTGATTCAAGGCAACCACAGTTGGTGTGCTGCCTCCTGGAGGGTGTTCCAACTTTTAAGTGTATGAGCAGAGAATAAGGGCCTACCCCTGAATTCGACCTGAAGCTATGGGCAGCACAGCCAATATATCACTTCAGCTGTCTAGAACACATTTTTCTAGCTTTGGAGAAATATTTAAGCATTATCTCCAAGTTCTCCAATTGCTCTTTACTGGTCTTGCCTGTTATTGGCATGTCATCCAGATAAATGGCATTCTGAGGTAGACCTTGTGGAATGTTCTCCATCGGTCACTGTGAAATGACACAAGCTGATGATACCTCAGAAAGCAGTCTTGTTTGTTGGTACAAACCCTTATGGGTGTTAATTGTAGCATATCTCTGGGAATCCTCATCTCATTGCAATTGCATGTACACATAGCTCATGTGTAGCTTCGTGAAGGACAGCTTCCCCACCAGGTTCGTGTATAAGTCCTCTGAGCAAGGAATCAGTTATTTATCCAGCTGTGAAAACAATTCACTGTTTGGCTGAAATCCTCACAAAGGTGAACTGACTCGTCAGGCTTCACGATCATTATGAGCGATTCCATCCATTCCATAAACTGGACTGGTTTGATGATTCCTTCATTTTCCAGCCTTCACTTCTGCACATTCAGCAAATGGCATTGGGTGGGCCTTGTAGGATCATGGAATTGCTTCCCAGTCAACATGCAAAGTGACATTGACTCCTTTGAGAGTCACTTAAACCTCACTGAAAAACATCCGACTTCTCTCAGGCAGCCATTTCCTAATCAAAAAATATTGAACAAATCAAGTTAAATCTTTCTAAACCAATTTCACCCCATCAAGCTTGGGGCCAAACCTTTCACTAAAATGTGAGAACTGAACCAGCTGCTTCTCATAAGAGACCGGAACTGAAGTTGTACCTTTGATCTGTAAAGGTTCCCTGGGATAGGTTCTGAGCCTGGCTGAGAACATTTGTGCAAACTTGAGTAGGAATGAATTTTGGTAAAGACAACCCCTGATCTAACTGCACTGGCATCAATCTCCATTCGCACTGGGTGACCATTTAAGCAGATGTTTATTTTGGTTCTAATTTGAACATTGCTAAACAATACAACTGTTCCAAACAGATGTGAGTGGACTTTCCAGGATACTGGCCGATGCGTTCTTTTATGCAATTCAGGTCGAGTGGGTCATGTTTGCTGCCTCGAGTTTGCATACCAGCAGCAACTACAATGAATTACCAGCCCAGATTGTTGAGAAACTTTTAACCATTTGACCAAGACTAGGCTTTGATTTGGGGGTTTTGCTGTGGCTGACCTAGAGTCCCTCTGTTGAGGATATCTTCTGAGTAAGGCTGTGCAATTGCCCTCACTGAATTGGTTTTCTCCAAGCTCAGTCAGACTGGCAAAGGTGTCTACTTCCACTGGTGTACCTGACAACTCCTGCTCCACTTGCTGCATTTTCCAACTATGAAGCCTGTTGTAATGCCTGTTTGAAATCCAGTTGGGATTCAGCTTGTTGGTGCTTTTGTTGGTGGTTACATCGTTAATCACAGATACCAAATTCTCACTTCAGTCACATACCTCTGCCATTCATTTTAACCTCATCAAAAATCCCTATATAGATTTTCCTGGTTCTTTAACTGTTGGATAAAGTCAATAGAGGAAGATTTGGTTCATAATATTCCTTAGCTAAACCCATCAACTCTGGAAAGATTTTTGTATCTGGTGCCTTGGGGAAAGCTATGCTCCTTCCAACCAAAAATGCTGTGAGTCCACATGCTATCAGGAGAATTACTTGTTGCTTTTCATCTGCCCTAATATCATTTGCCTAGAAAATATAACATTCTTTCCTCATGCTGGGCTCTGTTTTTGACAGCAAGATTGAGTCATGTTTCCCAAATATCAGTATGATGCTAGAAATACTTACCCCAACTCAAAAATACTGTTGAATGAATTTCTTCAGGAGCTTGCTTTTCTCTTACTGCCACTGAAATAACTCCATGAAGACTGGTATCCTTCACCAAGTTGAAGATATAAAAGTTGAAGTTCTAAATTGCAGGCAGACCAATTTTGACAGGATGAGGCAAGAACTTTCAAAAGCTGATTGGGGCCACATGTTCACAAATAAAGAGACAGCTGGAAAATGGGAAGCCTTCAGAAATGAAATAATGAGAATCCAGAGAAAGTAGGCATAGGAAATTCTGGATGACTAGAGAAATTGAGGATTAGGTTATGAAAAAGGAAGCTAAGTAAGGTATAGACAGAATAGATAGAGTAAATCCTTAGATTATAAAGGCAGTAGAAGTATACTTCAGAGGGAAATCAGGAGGGCAAAAGGGGACATGAAATAGCTTTGGCAAATAGAATTAAGGAGAATTCAAAGAGTTTGTACAAATACATTTAGAACAAAAGGGTAACTAGGGAGAGAATAGGACCCCTCAAAGATCAGCAAGGCAACCTTTGTGTGGAGCAGCAGGAGATGGGGATGATACTAAACGAGTATTTTGCATCAGCATTTACTGTGGAAAAGGACATGGAAGATATAAACTGTAGGGAAACACATGGTGACATCTAGAAAAATGTCCATGTTACAGAGGAGGAAGTGCTGGATGACTTGAAACACAAAGGTGGATAAATCCCATGACCTGATCAGGTGTACCCAAAAACTCTGGGAAGGTAAGAAAGTGATTGCTGGGCCTCTTGCTGAGATTTTTGTATCATCAATAGTCACAGCTGAGGTACCAAAAGATTGGAGGTTGGCTAATGTGGTGCCACTGTTTAAGAAGGGTGGTAAGGACAAGCCAGGGAACTATAGACCGGTGAGCCTGACATTGGTGGTGGGCAAGTTGTTGGAGGGAATCCTGAGGGGCAGAATGTACATTTATTTGGAAAGGCAAGGACTTAGGGATAGTCAACATGGTTTTGTGCATGAGAGATCATGTTTCTTCAAAAAAAAAACTCAATCGAGTTTGAGAGACAAAGAGGATTGATGAGGGCAGAGCAGTAGATGCGATCTATATGGACTTCAATAAGGCATTTGACAAAGTTCCCCAGACTAATTAGCAAGATTAGATCTCAGAATACAGGCAGAACTAGCCATTTGGATACAGAACTGGCTCAAAGGTAGAAGACAGAATGGTGGAGGGTTGTTTTTCAGACTGGAGGCCTGTGACCAGTGGAGTACCACAAGGATCAGTGCTGGATCTGCTACTTTGAATTATACAAGTGATTTGGATGTGACCATAAGAGGTACAGTTATTAATTTTGCAGATGACACCAAAATTGGAGGTGTAGTGGACAGCGAAGAGGGTTACCTCAGATTACAACAGGAACTTGATCAGATGGGCCAATGGGCTAAGTGGCAGGTAGAGTTTAATTCAGATAAATGCAAGGTACTCCATTTTGGGAAATCAAATCAGGGCAGGACTTATACACTTAATGGTAAGATCCTGGAGAGTGTTGCTGAATAAAGAGACCTTGGAGTGCAGGTTCATAGCTCCTTGAAAGTAGAGTTGCAGGTAAATAGGATAGTGAAGGTGGTGTTTGGAATGCTTTGCTTTATCAGAGTATGGAGTACAATTGCGTGCAATTCTGGTCTCCTTCCTATCAGAAAGATGTTGTAAAACTTGAAAGGATTCAGAAAAGATTTACAAGGATGTTGCCAGTGTTGGAGGATTTGAGCTACAGGGAGAGGCTGAACAGGCTGGGGCTGTTTTCCTTGGATCATCAGAAGCTGAGGGATGACCTTAGAGGTTTACAAACTTATGAGGGGCATGGATAGGATAAATAGGTAAAGTCTTTTCCCTGGGGTGGGGGAGTCCAGACCTCGAGGGCATAGATTTAGTGTGAGAAGGGAAAGATATGAAAGAGACCTAAGGGGTGGCCTTTTCACACAGAGGGTTGTACATGTATGGAATGAAGACAGGAAATGGTGGAGGCTTTGTTTACACATATATAATATGTGATGCAGACACTTAGCTAAGAGCTAGCTCCTCTAGAGTGACTGTAACACCTAATATTCCTGTTTGAATTGTTTAAATATAATAGTTTACAAAACAATTAACATTTACAGCTGTATACAGAGAAGCAGCAATTTTACAAGAGAGGAATGGCTAAGCCAAGCCCCAAACATGACATTCAACCAGTTTTCAGGGAAATGAGGACAAACCTCGAATCTCAGTTTCAATCATTACAAACAGTAACAATGACATTGGTACATAAATGACAGTCCAATTACACAAGTGCATACAATACAGGTCCCCAGAAACCCACCAACCCTCCGGTCACTAAGGCAGCCCACCCCTATGCACCTTCTGGCTCTGTCCACTCCATGCCCTTTCCAGTTCTCAGTCCATCCTGACTTTCCAACCACCTCTAGGACAGCCCAGGTGGAGAGCACTGAGGATGGCTTATCTGCCTTCCAGCTCTTGGTTGCCCTACATACCATTGTGCTCTCACCCACCCCGATGCGCCATCTGGCCCATGGACTACCCTGACACCTTCTGGCCACCTTTAGGACAGCTCTTCCCGATCACCCCTTCTCATGACGACAGCACTCAGAACAGACTACCCACCTTCTGGCCCTCAGGATGACCTATGACCCTCCCAGCTCATAGTAAGGCCTGCCAGACCCAGGGACACAAGACAGTGTAGGTGATAACCCCAAACCACATGACAGAGTTAAATACCAACAAACAATCCTTTCTGATACAGTCCATTAGCATAGATAGTTCTTCTCTATAAGTAGAGTCCATTCCCAGGAACACAGTCTACTCCAGTATACAAAGTGCATTGTCAGAAGTGGAGTCCACTCCAAACTGCAGAGTGCACTGCTAAAAAACAGGGTCCACAACCAAGGGCAGAGTCCACTCCCAAAGGCAGCAAATGCACACCCCACAGCACACAGGTATTCAGTCTCCATGGAGTCCTGGCACATCCTTGGAGAGCCAGGGCCACTCACAAGAACACAGTACATTGTACAGGTGCAGTTAACTCTCAGGGGTTTAGGTCCACTCCTGAAGGAAAGGTCTTCTCCCAAACTCCAGGATACAGCAACTGCTCACCTCCCAGCACACACACACACAGGTGTTCAATCTTCAGAGGCCCAGTCCCAGAGCTAGGCCTCACCACAGGAACAGCTCATCGGGTAAAATGTAGGTCTTTCACAAGAGCTCAGTCCAAACACCAAAAAGTGAAGGCACATACAGAAAGCAAAGAAAATTAGAGTCCAAGGGCGAAGCTTTACCATAAAATCCACATTGTCCTTTTCTCAAAAAAGTGAAAAGATTAACAAGCTGTATTCTCCTTCTCCCTCAAAACTAACAGTAACACACTGATTGTAGCCCACCCAGCACAGAGTCAGTCCCCTAAACTGAGGAGATGAATCTCTTTTTAAATTTTATTAAACAATTACAAAACAGTTTACAAAAAACAGTTAACATTTACAGCTGTATAAAACAGCAATTTTACAAGGGAGAGAAGCAGCAAAGCCAGGCCCCAAACCCTACTGTTCAACCAGTTTACAGAGAGAGGACAAACCTCAAATCCCAGTTTCACATATGAAAAGACAGCGACAATGACATTTGTACATAAAAAGACAATCCAGTTACATAAACAGTGCAGACAATACAGACCCAGCAAGCCCCCATCCCTCCCACCTTCCGACCACTCTAAGGCAGCCCGTCCCTACGTACCTTCCGGGTCTCAGTCCACCCCATGCCCCTTCCAGTTCTCAGTCCGCCCTGACACCTTTTGACCACCTCTAGGACAGCCCGCCCCGGTACCCACCCAGGGTGACAGTGGTCAGGACGGCCACCCACTTTCCGGCTTCACTAACCACTCTCAGCACCTTTTGACCACCTCTGGGGCAGCCCACCCCAATACCTGCCCAGGGTGACAGTGCTGAGGACAGCTACCCACCTTCTGGCTCTCAGTCTGCCCTTCATACCATTGGGCTCTCACTCACCCCGGTGCAATATCCAGCCAGTGGGCTATCCTGGCACAACTTCCAGCCACCTCTAGGACAGCCCGTCCCCTTCCATGGGACGACAGCGTTGCAGGGTAATCCACAAGCCTTCCAGATCTCAGCCTACCCTAATCACCTTCTGGCTCTCGGCTGCTCTGACACCTTTCGGCCACCTTTAGGACAATCCATCCTGATCACCCCTTCTCAGGACGACAGCGCTCAGAATAGCCTACACACCATCTGGCTCTCGGACAGACTAGCATCAGGGTGGCCTACCCACCCTCTGGCTCTCGGGGTGACAGCTTTCAGGACGACCCATGAGCCTCCCAGCTCACAATAAGGCCTGCCAGACCCAGGGACACACAAGACAGTGCAGGTGGTAGACCCAACAAACACCACAATACAGTTAATTACCAAAAAACAGAATCCTTTCTGGTACACAGTCCAAATAGAGTCTTCAAAATAGAGTCCATTCCCAGGAATGGGGTCCACTCCAGTTTATGAGGTGCATTGTCCAAAATGGAGTCCACTCCAAACTGCAGAGTCAACTCCTCAAGGCAGCAAATGCACACCCCACAGATGTTCGGTCTCCATGGAGTCCTGGCACATCCTTGGAGAGCCAGGCCCACTCACAGGAACACAGTACATTTTTAAAGTGCACTTAACTCACAGGGTTTTGGTCCACTCCTGAAGAAAAGGTCTTCTCCCAAACTCTAGGATACAGCAAGTGCTCATCTCCCAGCACACACACAGGTGTTTAGTCTTTAGAGGCCCAGTCCCAGGGCTAGGCCTCCCCACAGGAACAGCTCCTCTGGTAAAATGTATGCCTTCCATAAGGGCTCAGTCCAAATGCCAAACACAGTGAGGATACATACATGACAAATCTAGAGTCCAAGAGCAATGCCCTACCACAGGATTCACATTGTCCTTTCCTCATACATAACGGCCAGGACAAGGGTCACGCTCAGGCTGTGACCAGCCTGTGATTCCTTTTCCTTTTCCTTTTTGAAGCAGAAACCAACGGAAACATACTGACTGTAGCACCAGCCAGCACAGAGTCCACCCCCTAAATTGAGAAGACCTTTGCACCCCCTGGTTATATCCGTCCGCCAGGGCTTTCCTGATTGTCCCAGGATAACAGCCCCAGTCAGGGAATTCAGATTTGATGAGATTCACCTGGCCAATCTCATTCCAATCACAAACACCAAGTTTCCTGTTTCTCTCCATCTCTCTGGAAGGGACTGAGTTGCTGAGGGGTGAGGTTCAGCTCCACAGTGAGTAGTTTCAATAATACAGGCACAGTACTAGCAGCAAGATGGTCTCCACACTCTGTCCATTCATATTCACCACAATAGCTATATCTATTATAAGAACCATTTCTTCCACATTGACCCTATTTCTATAGGAACCATATTCCCCACACTAACCTTATTCCTATAGGAACCTTAACACCCACGTTAACCCTATTCCTATAGGAACCTTATCCCCCACATGAACCTTATCTTGTAGAGGAACCATATTCCTCACATCAACCCTGTTTTGTGTTGGAACCATATCCTCACATTAAGCCTATTCTGATAAGAACCATATCTCCCATGATAATCCTATTCCTATAAAAACCATTATACCCACATTAACCCTTTTCTACAAGAACCATATCACTCACATTAATCCTGTCTTGTAGCAGAACCATACTCCCACATTAACCCTATCTCATATAAGAACCATGTCCCCTAGATTAATCCTATCTGCTATAGAAACCATATTCTCCACAATAACCCTATTTCTATAGGAATCATGTCCCCCACTTTAACTGTCTCACATAGGGACTAACACCCCACCCCCACATTAACGCTAACTCCTGCAGGGACCATATCCTCCACATCAACTGTACCACCATAAGTCTTTAGAAATAGGAGTAGGCCATTCAGACCCCCAAACCTGTTCCAACATTCTTTAGAATCACGACTGATCTCACATTCTCAAGTCCACTTTTGCTACTCTTTCCCCCTTACTCTTGATTCCCCAACCAATCAAGTCCCTCTGTCTATCGCAGCTTTAAATATATGCAAAGACTCTGTCTCCACAACTTCTATGGCAAGGAGTTCCAGAGACTCTCAATCCTCTGAGAGAAGAAAAACCTGCTCATTTCACTTTTAAATTAGTGTCCCTTTTTACTGAAATCATACCCTTTGCTCCTAGACTCTCCCATGAAGGGAAATATCCTCTGTATTTATCCTGTGAAGCCCCTTAAGAATCCTGTATGTTTGAATGAGATCACCTCCCATCCTTCAAAACTCCAATGAGTAGAGTCCCAACCTGTTCAGCCTTTGCTCACAAGATAATCCCTCCATATCAGGGTTCACCCTAGGATCTGAATTGCCTCTGATGAAATGATATTGATTCTTAAATAAGGGGACCCAAACTATTCCCAGTACACCAGCGGTGGACCCAACACTGATCCTTGTGACACACTATTGGTCACAGGTCTCCAATCCAAAGAACAGATCTCCTCTATCACCCTCTGTCTACTGTCGTTAAGCCAAATTTGTGTTCAATGAGCTATATCTCCATAGATTCCAAGTGATCTAATCTTGCTAACCAGTCCACACCAGAAAACTTTGTCAAACACTTTGCTGAAGTCCATATAGACAGAGTTTAACACTCTGTCTTCATCAATCTTTTTTGTCACTTTTTCAAAAAACTCAATCAAGTTAGTGAAATACGAAGCCATGTTGACTATCCCTAATCACTCCTTGCTTTTCCAAATACCTAATTTATCCTGTCATTCAGCATCCCTTCCAACAACTTATCCAGCACTGACTAAAGGCTCATCTGTCTATGGTTTCCTGGCTTTTCCTAACCACCTTTCTTAAACAGTGGTACCACATTAGCCAAGCTCCAGTCTTCCACCACCTCACCCATGGCTCTTGATGATGTAAATATCACAACAAAAAACCCAGTAATCATTTCCTTTGCTTCCCACAAAGTTCTGGGATATAACTGATCAGGTTCAAGGGACTTATCCAACATTTTACACATCCAAGACCTCCTCTTCTGTAGTTTGAACACTTTTTGAGATATCACTAGCAATTTACCCAAATTCTCTAGTTTCCATATTCTTCTCCATATTAAATACTGGCATGAAATATTTGTTTTTTTATTTCACCCATTCCCTGTGGTTAAAGTTAAAGTGCGGAGAGAGCCAGTGCTGAAACAATGGGCCCAATGGCTTTCTTTCTCATTAGAACACTGTGGGAACAGTGAGATTCCACTCTGTGCAACAAATGTTGCTTCCCTTTTTGTGTTTCCTTGGCTCAGTTTGCAGCTGGTGTTCAGAAAAGGCAGCCACTCTCTCAGGCAAATTGTCAAAACAACATTTTATGAAGGTGTTCCCTCTCTTTGCTCTGTAGGTGGGGAACTCCCCAGTTTGTTCCACAATATTGTCTGTTCATTGAAAAGCTGGGAAATGGTGGGAGCACAGAGGGACACTCTACCCTCTCAGTGAGTGTGAGAGTCAGCTTGGCTCAGTTGGTGTCTCTCTCTCTCACATGAAGGGCAGGAAGCTGTGGCTGTCAAAACTATGTCTGGAGATTGGCTCAAAGCTGATGTTCTGGTGGACAAGGCGGATATCACAGAACAGCTTCTGATGAGCTACAGTGGGTGGGTGAGGCTGGTACAAGACAGATGAATGTGGCACCATGGCAACAGATCACCTGGCAGGAGGGGCTACACACAGCAGCAACAGAGAGAAGATTTCACTCTGTCCTTGTTTCGATCAGATGTTGTGTGGAGTGCTCAGGCATCTAATTCGAAGATTTAAAGGTCACAAAGCACAAGGTGTAAAAGAACATGAGATACTCTCCGTCTCCTGACCATCAACACCCTTCCTTCAATTAACAGCATCACACAAAACATGAGCTGGCATTCAGCACATTCATCTTCGGAAATGTTCCTGTTTTGGAACAGATCCAGGATTTGGTGCTGTCACAGATACTGAGCTTCAAACTGGTTCACAGTTTGTGCAGTCCTGGAAATGTTTTAATGGAACAAATTCAATATTATTGATTATAGAGAATTATTGTGAGTGTCAGCATGGGTCCATTAATGAAACTCATTCTGAATCACAAATCTGTAAATTCACCAACTTTGCAAAAACATGAGATTGTCTTTCAAATCCACCCCAACCAGACCCAGTAAACACACAGACCAATCCAATCCACCTGAAGTACACACCTTAATGTGCAGTCTGTCCCTCAATCCCATTCTCACAGTAGATGAATGACAGCAAAGGATGGGAGGAGCACTCCATTTTCTGGTCTGTGTTCCCTGCCTGTGGAGCTCTGTGTCAGTTGTACCAAACAATCCCCAGACAGTGATAAATTCTTCTTGTGGTACTCCCCTCCAGTTCTCAATGTTCAAACTTCCAAATTTTCACAAACTCCACAGCAGCAGCACAGAAAGTTATTTTGCAAAAAGTTAAACTTCTCCAAAGCAAACACTTACCCAAAGTAACACAGACAGACAGGGTCACAGCAAAAAGAGTTCCACAGATCATCTCAACAGAGTGACACCCTGTGTCTCCACGCAGTTCATTGTACGTCCAGTTAATAAATTGAAACACAAAGTGTCCCAGCCAACTGCAGCTTCTTTAATCTCTCGTTTCTCAGGAGGCAAAGAAGTTAAAGTGTCAGTAAAGGGGAAGCATGGACAATAAATCAATGGCTGTTCTGTTCTAAGGGTGGATATGACTGGCTGGATTTTATCGTAACTACAGTGAGTTTCATTTCAACAGTGGTGCTAAATATTTATTCAGTGCAAGTTCCTCATACTCAGTCACTTATACATTGAGAATTCACACATTTGCTGCAACCCTGTGAATGGTCAAAACATTTATGGAAATGCACAGATTCAGCCTTTATGGTGCAAGATACTTTGAATGGTGCAGCAAAACTAAAGACATATGCACAGGCAGGGAATAGTGGGTTATGGAGCACGTGCAGGCAGATGAGAATGGTTCAGAATAGCATCATGGTCAGCACAGACATGATGGGCCAAAGGGCCTGTTCCTGTGCTATACTGTCCTTTATGTTCAACATGAAATTACTTCTCAGCAACCTGTGGGGGTGTGCTGTACCACAGGGTGAGATTTGATCTCTGACCTTGTGTTCTACAGTTAAGGACATTGCCAGCGTGCCACAGCCCCCTGACCCTGACATTGATTACACGTCTCAAGGACAGCAGCTTCCCTCAAACAAATGGCTTGGACCATTTGTTATTTCTGTTTCTGTTCATTCCAAGGCATTTTTTGATAACACATCAATACACAGTGGGTTAGGGTGATGTGGGAGGTGTAAACTTTGTCACAAATCCAATTGGGAATTGTGAAGAAACCTCTTTCCCAAGAGAGACTGTTGAGAAAGTGGAATTAATTATCCCAGGGAGTGATTGAAGTGAATAAGACAGGTTCAATTTAGGGGAAATTGGGAAATTAAATAAAGGGGAAGAGTGATACTTATCTGCAGAAGGATGGTCACATGGTCAAGTACAGCACAAACACCAACATCAACTGATTGGGCTGAATGGCCTGTGTCTGGATCTCACCTTTTATTTAATTCAATGACCTCGTGCACACACAGTGCTCAGTTAGAAAGGGTTTCTTTATTGTTGTATTCCAAACCCCCTTGTAATGAAAACCTCTCTCAGAAGGATATCATTTCAGTTGATAACCTTCTGTTGTGTGGTTTAGCAGGCCAGGGCAGGGCAGAGGAAATGGGTTTATTGACTGCATCAAAAATACTTGTGTCTGAGAAGACAATCTTTTGATCGGTCTGATTACATCGTGGAACAATTTGGTAGAACCCTTGAATCATAAGGAAACCATTGATGGGACAGTCTGCACCTGAACCAGAATGGGACCAACACCATTGTGTGGGTGGGTTTGCTCCTGCTCTTGGTAGGAATTTAAAATAGTTCCCCAGAGGGAGGGGATGTAGTGTGTTAGTGTGTAGGGATACAGCCTACTTTAGTGAAGGAACAAAGCCAGGTCAAGTTCAGCCATGTTGAGTTTCAAGGGAGGAAGACAGGCTGAATGGCCTGTAAATTTATGCTGGGTGTATAATGGGTTATCAGAAAGATGGGTTAAGGGCATGGATTGACACCTGGAATTGGATGTTGTTGCAATCACAGGGACATGATTCAGGGAGGGACAGGGCTGACAACTCAACATTTTGGGGCAGGACAGGGGAAGGTGCCAAAGAAAAGCTGGCATGTTATTTATCAAGGAGTCCGTTACTGCAGTAGGGAGGGACAATATCTTTGAAGGGGTTTTAAATGAGGCTTTGTGGGTAGAGTTTAGGAACAGTCACACAATGGGAGAGTATTGTCAATGCCCAACAGTCAGCAAACAATAGAACAGCTGATATTTACACAATTCACTGAGGTGTGTAACAAATGGATAATTATTTCAGGGAATTTCAACTTCCTCAGCATTGATTAGGATAACAATAGTGTAAAAGTTTCAGAGGAGCAGATTTCTTAAACTGTTTACAGGAGAGCTTTTTATATTGAAGTGTAAAAGGTCCAACATGGGAAGGTGCAGTGTTGGACCTAATCTGGTGAAACGAAGATGGACAGATGTTTGAGATGACAGTGGGGGAGCATTTTCATGAAAGGAACTACAATACCAAATGTTTTCAGTTTGTTCTGGGAACAGAAGAGATGGTCTGCAAAAACAGGTTCTGGATTGAGGTGTTGTCCGTGCTTTGACTCATTTCTGTTCAAAAAACATTTTGCCCAAATGCTCTTGTTGGTGAAGCGGACAAACGGGATACAGAAACCAGTTTGTGGTTCAACTCAATTTCAATCACAAACTGCTCCTTATTAAAACACTTTGCCCCTGACATTCCAAACTTTTCTGTAGCCTTTCACCATTGGGGTCATACACTGGGTTTAAATCATCCAATGAGATTGTGTCAACACCTTCACTGTTGCTGCGCTGTGCACACACTTAGGCACTCCTCACTTTCTCTACACACTCAGGCAGTCAAGTTGCCAGAGTCTGATCGATACTCCTCCAATACACACCTCTTGGTCTGGTTGTAACTGGTTCCTCTTGAGCCTTTGTGACTGGTTAGACTTTGGCTTCCGCTATTCTCCAAAGCCATCAACTACTGGATGCTCTTTAAGTTAATTTGGCCACTTTTCTGTCAGGCCTGATTTCTTGGACTGTGGGTCAATTGAGAATGTCCAAGTTTGGGCTCATGTTTGCTTGACCACAGGGTTATGGTAGGTTTTTTTTTCAAGAAATATATCAGAATCTGGCCAAAGTAAACTGGGAGCAGCTTGCTGAGGGTGAGTCTACAGCAGGACAGTAGGCGATGTTCAAAGAAAGGTGAGTCAAGGTCCAACATGTTCCCTTTTGGATGAAATGTTGGAGCAACAAGCAATCTGGACTTTAATTTCAGTAAATGACTAACATGCTAAATAAAACACACCAAAACAAAAACAATCATGACAGACTTCATTATGTATCGGACTTGAGCAGGAAAAACATCAGCTGGGATCAGAACACTCAACAGGAGCTGAAATTATAATAAAAAAAAGGTGGACCACACTTTTCTATATCTCAAAGTCATTAAATTAAAGTTTAACTTGGGCTCCAGTGTAACTCAATAAGATGTGAGCAACATATTCAGGAAATTTCAAACTCTCAGCTCTTGAGTCTTTGTTCATCATTTTCCAGAACCCTGTGCAGCTCCTGTTCTGCTCAATGACACTTCCACCTCCACCTCAAACAGAATATTGAACATTGAACATCGAACATAGAATAATTGCGCGCAGTACAGGTCCTTCAGCCCTCGATATTGCGCCGACCTGAGAAACCGATCTGAAGCCCATCTATCCTGTACTATTCTATTACCATCCATTTATTTATTCAATGACCATTTAGATGCCCTTAAAGTTAATGAGTCTACTACTGTTGCAAGCAGGACATTCCACGCCTTTACTGCTCTCTGAGTAAAGAACCTACCTCTGACATCCGTCCTATATCTATCATCCCTCAATTTAAAGCGATGTCCCCTTGTCCTAGCCATCACCATCCAAGGAAAAAACCTTTCACTGTCCACCCCATCTAATCTAATCATCTTGTAGGCTTCTGTTAAGTCACCTCTTAACCTTCTTCTCTCGAATGAAAACAGCCTCAAGTGCCTCAGACTTTCCTCATATGACCTTCCCTCCAAGTCAGGTAACATCTGATAACTGTCCTCTTCACCATTTCCAATACTTCCACATCATTCCTGTAATGCAGCAACCAGAACTGTACGTAACACTCCAAGTGTGGCTGCATCAGAGTTTTGAACAGCTGCAACATGACCTCATGGTTCCGAAACTCAATCGCTCTCCCAATAAAACTAACACACCGTATGCCTTCTCAGCTTGTGTGGCAACTTTCAGAATCTATGTAGAAGGACACCGAGATCTCTCTGCTCATCCACGCTACCAAGAATCTTGCCATTAGCCTGGTACTCTTTATTCCATTGGTCTTTCCAAAATTAATCACCTCACATTTCTGCATAAAACTCCATTTGCCACCTCTCAGCCCAGCTCTGCAGCTTATTTAAGTCCCTCTGCAACCTGAAACATCCTTCTGCACTGTCCACAACTCCACAGACTTTCTTGTCATTTGCAAATTTACTACCCATCCTTCTACATCCTCGTCCGCGTCATTTATAAAAATGACAAATGGCAGTGGCCACAAAACAGATCCTTGTGGTACACCATGAGTAATTGAACTCCAGTTTGAACATTTCCCACCAACCACCACCCTCTGTCTTCTTTCAGCTAGCCAACTTCTGATCCAAACTGCCAAATCACCTTCAAATCCATGCCTCCGTATGTTTTGCAATAGCCTACTGTTGGGAACATTATCAAATGCTTTACTGAAATCCTTATACAGCACTTTACCCTCATCCACCTGTTTAGTCACCTTCTCAAAGAAATCAATAAGGTTTGTGAGGCACGACCTACCCTTCACAAAACCATGTTGACTATCTCTAATCCAATTATTCCTTTCCAGATGATGATAAATCCTATATTTTATAATCCTTTCCAACACTTAACTGACAAATGAAGTAAGGCTCATTGGTCTATAATTGCCAGGGTTGTCTCTACTCCCCTGCTTGAACAAGGTGACAACATTTGTTATCCTTCAGACTTCTGGCACTTTTCCTGTAGACAATGACAATGTAAAGATAAAAGCCAAAGGCTCTGCAACCTTGTCCCTAGCTTCCCAGCGAATCCTAGGGTAAATCCCATCCAGCCCCGGGGATTTATCTATTTTCACACTTTCTGGAATTTCTAACACCTCCTCCTGGCAAACCTCAATCCTATGTAGTCTAATACCCTGTAACTCAGTATTCTCCTCGACAACATTGTCTTTTTCCTGTTTTGGAGATGCAACTGTTGGTCTGGGGTGTACAAAGTTAATAATCACACAACACCAGGTTATAGTCCAACAGGTTTATTTGAAGGCACTAGCTTTCAGAACGCTGCCTAACCATCTGATGAAGGAGCAGTGCTCCGAAAACTAATGCTGTCAAATGAACCTGTTGGATTATAACCTAATCTTTTTCCTGTGTGGTTACTGATGAAAAATATTGATTTAGCACCTCTCCTGTCTCTTCAGACTCCAGGCACAAATTCTGTCGTTGACAGGTGCTAATTTTACTCTAATCATTCTTTTATTCCTGACATAGCTTTAGAAAGCTTCAGGGTTTTCCTTGATCCTACCTGCCAAAGAATTCTCATGTCCTCTCATGACTCTTCTTAGCTCTCTGTTTCAGTCCTTCCTGGCTAACCTGTAACACTCAAGTGCCCTAACTGAGGCTTTACATCTCATCTTTATGTAAGCCACCTTCTTCCTGTTGACAAGAAATTAAACTTCTTTAGTAAACTACAGTTTCCTCGCTCAACTACTTCCTGCCTGCCTGACAGGTATATACTTACCAAAGACTTGCAGTGGGTGTACCTTGAATCAGCTCCACATTTCAATTGTGCCCATCCCCTGCAGTTACCTTCCCCATTCTCTGCATCCTAAATTTTGCTTAATTACATTGTAATCCCAGGGATTACTCTGCTGACCCTCCATACAACTCCCTCGATGGTAAGTCTGTGCTTCCTTACACTCAGGGACAAACTGTCCACAATCCAGGTGTGGTCTCCCCAATACTTTGCCCAACTGCAACAAGACATCCTCACCCCTGGACTCAACTACCTTGTGGTGAAGACCAACATTTGCCTTCCTTAGTGACTGGTGCAGCCTCATGCTGACTTTTACTGAGTCATGAACACAGAAACCCAGGTCCCTTTGGACACCAACAATTTCCAAACTCTTACTATTTAAAAATCTTCTGCCTTTCTGTTCCCTTTTGTAAAGAAGCTATCTTCACATTTATTCATATTATATTTCACCTGTCTTATCTTTCCCATTCACTGAGCCTGGCCACCTGATGCATCCTTGCATCTTTCTCACAGCATCCAATCTTACCTACAGTTATGCCTTCAGAAAATTTGGAACCATTCCAACTGGGCCCCACATTCAAACCATTTCTCCAGCTGTTGAACACTGTGAGCCTTGCACTGAGCCATGCAGTAGGCCACTTGGAACAGTCTGTCTTCATGTGAGACACCCTTTTAGTCCTCCTCTTTGCTTTTGCTCACCTTCCTTCTTTTTTTTAATTCATTTGTAGGATGTGGGCATCGCTGGCTGGGCCAGTGTTGATAGCCAATCCCTATTTTCACTTGAGAAGGTGGTGATAAGCTGCCTTCTTGAATCGCTGCAGTACACTTGCTGTGGGTTGATCCACAATCCTGGTAGGGAGGGAATTCCAGGGTTTTGACCCAACAACTGTGAAGGAATGGCAATATATTTCCAAGTCAAGGTGGTGAGTGGCTTGGAGGGGAACTTGCAGGTGGTGGTCTTCCCAAGTACCTGCTGCCCTTTTCCTTCTGGGTGGAAGTAGTTGTGGGTTTGGAAGATGCTGTTCAAGGATCTTTGGTGATTTTTTGCTGTGCATCTTGTAGATAGTACACATTGCTGCTACTGAGTGGGCGGCACGGTGGCACAGTGGTTAGCACTGCTGCCTCACAGCGCCAGAGACCCGGGTTCAAGTCCCGCCTCAGGTGACTGACTGTGTGGAGTTTGCACGTTCTCCCCGTGTCTGCGTGGGTTTCCTCCAGGTGCTCCAGTTTCCTCCCACAGTCCAAAGATGTGCAGGTCAGGTGAATTGGCCATGCTAAATTGCCCGTAGTGTTAGGTAAGGGGTAAATGTAGGGGTATGGGTGGGTTGCGCTTTGGCGGGTCAGTGTGGACATGTTGGGCCGAAGGGCCTGTTTCCACACTGTAATGTAATCTAATCTAATCTGAGTGGTGGGTGGTGGAGGAATTGAATATTTGTAGATATAATGCCAGTCAAGCTGGTTGCTTTGTCCTGGATGGTGCGAAACTTCTTGAGTATTGTTGGAGCTGCATCCATCCAGGCAAGTGGGGAGTGTTCCATCACACTCCTGACTTGTGCCCTGTAGATGGTGGATAGGCTTTGGAGTGTCAGGAGGTGAGCTACTCGTCGCAGTATCCCCAGTCTCTGACCTGCTCTTGTAGCCACTGTATTTATGTAGTGAGTCCAGTTGAGTTTCTGGTCAATGGTATCCCCAAGGATGTTCCCATTATTCTTTATCCGTCATGCAGTTGCCCACTCAAACAGCCTGTCCAAATCACACTGTAGCATCTCTACGTTTTCCTCATACTCACCCTCCCACTCAGCTTTCTGTCACCTGCAAACTTGGGGACGTTCAATTCAGTTCACTTTTGTGAATAGCTAGAGTGCAAGCACTAATCCCTGTGGTACCCCACTAATTGCGATCAGTCACTCAGAAAATGACCCGTTTATTTTGATTCTTTGTTACCTGTTTGCCAATCGGTTCTTAATCCCTTTCATTGCAATATCCCAATCTCAATGGCTTTAATTTTTCATGTTAATCTCTTCTTTGGCTCCTTCTCAAAAGTCTTCTCAATGTAACTTAAGGTTCACAGTAAAAACACCAAATCTGAATTGAAATGATGAGAAGTCAAGCAACTCATTGAATTCCTGGTCCATATTGATGCGATTGCACAGCGTTTCTCTGATGTTTTTAACCTTTTTCTTCCGTTAGCAGCCATGTCTCATCTGTCTTCTGTGATTGCCTTCAATGGACAGACAATATGTGAACAAACTGGGGATTTCACCATCTATGTAATTAAGACAGAGGACAACTGCAGGAAATGTGGTTTTGACAATTTGCCTGAGATAAGGTTATCATTTCTGAACAACAGCAGCAAGCTTTAGATTAAATTACTTACATTGTGGAAACAGGCCCTTCGACCCAACAAGTCCACACCGACCTACCGAAGCACAATTTACCCAGACCTATTCCCCTACATTTATCCCTGCCCCTAACACTACGGGCAATTTAACATGGGCAATTCACCTAACCTGCACATTTTTGGACTGCGGGACAAAACTGGGTCTCTGGCGCTGTGAGGCAGCAGTGCTAATCATTGTGCCACCGTGCCGCCCACAAGCTGAGTGGAAAGAGAAAAGGGGAAGCAACATTTACTGCACAGAGTTGAATCTCACTGTCCCCAAAACCCCAGGAATATTCTGAGCACTTGAACTTAGTGTCAATGTTTGCCTTTTCCCCTTCACCCTACACAGTGTATATGTTTAAACAACCATCCAATAGCCTGTTAAATGCCACAGCTGGACCTTAAGACCAGAGGATATAGCAGCAGAATTAGGCCATTCAGCTCATCGGGTTGGTTCTCCCATTCAGTGAGATCATGGCTGCCCTGATAGTCCCCATCTCTACTTTCCTGCCTTTTCCCCAAAACCCTGGACTCCATTCCTGATTAAAAATCTTTCAGTATCAAACTCATAGTTCCTTCAAGACTGAGTCTCAACAGCCCTCTATGGTAAAGAATTCCTCAGATTCACTTCCTCTGAGAGATGAAATTCCTCCTCATCTCCATCTTAAATCACAGACCCATTCCTATGAGCTTTTGCCCTCTGGTCCCAGACTCTTCCACAAAGGGAAACAACCTCCTCTCCATATTCACCCTGTCAAGGCCTAAAGAAACTGAGATGCTTCAAACCTTCTTTTCATTCCAACCTCCAATCAGGACAAGCCCCTCCTCTCGGAGGGAGAAAAAAATCATGTTAATATGTCAAGGAAGAATTAGCAGAACATTTGGAAAATCATAATCTAATCACGCAGAGTCAGTGTGGCTTCATGAAAAGGAAATCATGGCTGACTAATTTATTTAAGTATTTTGAGAAAGTCTCAGCCAGAGTGGAGAGAGGGGCATCAGTAAATATGTGTTGTTTGGACTTCCAGGAGGAATTTGTTGAGGTATCTCACAAAAGATTAATTCATTTGACAAGCGCCCACAATATTGGAGGGAGCACGTTATTGTGGCCAGAGAAATGGCTCATGGACAAGAAACAATGAAAAGGGATAAGGGGTTTATTTTCAGGTTGTGAATTGTGACCAGTGGGGTTCCAGAGGGATTAGTGCTGGGACTACAACTGCTTACAATTTATATTAATGACTGGGAGAAAGGAAATTTATATTAGTAACTGTGAGAAAATATTTGCAGTTGACAGAAAAATATGTGAAAAGGCAGTTTGTGAGAGAGACGCAAACAATTTACAGAGATATTGAACATTTAAGATAGTGTGCAAAAAGCTGGCAAATGGACTATAATGAGCAAAAATTTGAAGTTTTTCATTTTGGGAGGGAGAAGAAAAGAACAAAATATTATTTAAATAGAGAGAAATTGCAGAAAACTGCAACACAAAGGAACTTGTGCAAACCTGTGCACAAAACTCAGAAAGTTAGCACACAGGGTTCACAGGTAATCAGGAAGGTTCAAGGAATGTTGGCCCTTATTTAGAGTATAAGTGTTTGCAAGTCTTACTGCAACTGTACAAGGTGCTGGTGAGACGATACTTGGTGTATGATCAGCAGTTTTGGTTTACCTTATTTAAAGAAAGATTTATTTCATTGGAGGCAGTTCAGAGAAGGTTCACAAGGATGATCCCAGGTATGGAGGGTTTGTCTTCTAGCAAAGGCTGAACAGGTTGGGACTCCACTCACGTGAGTTTAGAAGAATGAGTGGTGATCCCTTTGAAGCGTACAGGATTGTTAAGGGGCTTGACAGAGTAAATGCTGAGATGATGTTTCCTCTCATGGGAGAGTCTCAGACCAGAGGCCATAGTCTCAGAACTAAGGGACACCAGTTTAAGACTGAGATGAGGAAGAATGTCTTCTCTAACAGAATTGTGAGCCTTTGAGCTGCTTGCTCCAGAGAGCTGTGGGAGCAGAGTCCTTGTGTATCTTTTTGACAGCTTTATGAACAGCTTCCAAGAAAGAGGAGGAAAGTGGATGTGAGGAATGTTTGTTCAGCTGAGGAGCTCGGGGTACTGGTGCATAATTCTTTGAAGTTTGCGTCACATGGTGATGGCAGGGTGGAAAAAGAAGACATTTCACAATTGCCTTTATTGCTTAGTCCTTTGATTAAAGGAGTTGGGACAACAGTGATGTTGAGGTTGTATAGGATATTGGTGAGGCCTCTTCTGGAATACAGTGTCCAGTTCTGGTCACCCAGTTATAGGAAGGATATTGTTAAACAGGAGGTGGTTCTGAAGTGATTTACCAGGATGTTGATGCCTATGGAAGAGTTGTGTTATAAAGAAAATCTGAATAAGCTGCGACTTTTCTCACTGGAACAAGAGAGGTTGAGAGGCTATGTGATAGAAGTTTATTAAGTAAAGAGAGATATAGAAAATCTGAATAAGCTGGGACTTTTCTCACTGGAGCATAAGAAGTTGAGAGGCAAACTGATAGAAGTTTATTAAATAAAGAGAAATAGAAATAGGGTTAACGGGAGTTGTCTTTTCCCAAGGATGAGGGATCTCTAGACGAAGGAGCCCACCTTTAAGGTGAGTAGACAGATTTAAAAATATGAAAGGCAATGTTTTTTACACAGCAGTTAGTTCAAGGATGGATTGAATTACCTGAGGAAGTGGTGGATGTGGGAACAATTGCAGTGTTTAAAAGAGATTTGGATAAGTATCTGAATAGGAAAGGTTTGGAGGAATATTAGCAGGAGCAAGCAGTTGTGACTAGTTTAATTTGGGATTATGTTCACCACAGGCTGTTTGGACTGAAGGGTCTGATTCTGTACTGTATGACGTTGTGACTCGATGAGTCCACTGAATGGTGGAAGAGGCTCTTGGGACTGAATGGCCTATTCCTGTTCTAATTCTTCTGATCAAACTACTCAAAATTTTCGACACTTCACAAAGCAATGAACAATATTGCATTTTACAATATTATATAGAACATAGAACATTACAGCGCAGTACAGGCCCTTCGGCCCACAATGTTGCGCTGAGCTGTCATACCAATCTGAAGATCATCTAACCTACCCTATTCCATGTACATCCATATGCTTGTCCAATGATGACTTAAATGTACTTAAGGTTGGTGACTCTACTACCGTAGCAGACAAAGCATTTCATACTCTTACTAATCTCTGAGTAAAAAAACTACCTCTGACATCTATCCGATATCTATCACCCTCAATTGAAAGCTATGCCCCATTTTGCTCGCCATCACCATACTTGGAAAAAGGCTCTCCCTGTCCACCCTATCTAACCCTCTGCTTATCTTGTATGTCTCTATTAAGTCATCTCTCAACCTTCTTCTCTCCAACTAAAACAGCCTCAAGTTCCTCAGCTTTTCCTCGTAAGACCTTCTCTCCATACCAGGCAACATTCTAGTAAATCCCCTCTGCACACCATCCAAAGCTTCCACATCCTTCTTATAATGCGGTGACCAGAACTGTACACAATACTCCAAGTGCAGCTGCACCATAGTTTTGTACAGCTGTGGCATAACCTCATGGTTCCGGAACTCGATCCCTCTATTAATAAAAGATAAAACACTGTATGCCTTCTTAACAACCCAGTCCACCTGGGTGACAACTTTCAAGGATCTGTGTACCTGGACACTGAGCTCTTTCAGCTCATCTACACTACCAAGAATCTTATCGTTGGCCCAGTACTTTGCATTACAGTTACTCCAACCAAAGTGAATCATCTCACACTTGTCCGCATTAAACTCCATTTGCCACCTCTCAGCCCAGCTCTGCAGCTTATCTATGTCTCTCTGTAACCTACAACATCCTTCGTCACTATCCACAACTCCACCGACCTTAGTGTCGTCTGCAAATTTACTAACCCATCCTTCTATGCCCTCATCTAGGTGATTTATATAAATGACAAACAACAGTGGACCAAAACCAGAACCTTGCAGTTTACCACCAGTAACTGGACTCCAGGATGAACATTTCCCATCAACCACCACCCTCTGACTTCTTTCAGCAAATCAATTACTGATCCAAACTGCTATATCTCCCACAATCCCATTCCTCTGCATTTTGTACAATAGCCTACTGTGAGGAACCTTATCAAATGCTTTGCTGAAATCCATGTACACCACAGCAACCAGTTTACTCTCATCTACCTGTTTGGTCACCTTCTCAAAGAACTCAATAAGGTTTGTGAGGCACAACCTACGTTTCACAAAACCGTGCTGACTATCCCTGATCAAATTATTCTTTTCTAGATGATTATAAATCCCATCTCTTATAACCTTTTCCAACACTTTACGAACAACTGAAGTAAGGTTCACTGGTCTGTAATTACCAGGATTGTCTCTACTCCACTTCTTGAACAGGGGAACCACATTTGCTATCCTCCAGTCTTCGGGCACTATTCCTGTAGACAATGAAGATTTAAAGATCAATGCCAAAGGCTCGGCAATCTCCTCCATGGCTTCCCAGAGGATCCTAGGATAAATCCCATCCAGCCCAGGGGACTTATTTATATTCATACTTCTTCCTTGTGAACTTCAATCCCACCTCATCTAGTAGCCTGTATCTCAGTATTTGACTCGACAACATTGTTGTTTTCTAGAGTGAGTACTGTTGAAAAATATTCATTTAGTGCTTCCCCTATCTCCTCTGACTCCACACACAACTTCCCACTACCATCCTTGATTGGCCCTAATCTTACTCTCATCATTCTTTTATTCCTTAAATACCTATAGAAAGCCTTAGGGTTTACCCTGATCCTATCCACCAACAACTTCTCATGTCTCCTCCTGGCTCTTCTGAGCTCTCTCTTTCAGTCATTCCTGGCTACCTTGTAACCCTCAAGCGCCCTAACTGAGCCTTCACATCTCATCCTAACATAAGCCGCCTTCTTCCTCTTGACCAGAGATTCCACTTCCTTCATAAACCACGGCTCCTGCGCTCTACAGATTCCTCCCTGCCTGACAGGTACATACTTATCTAGGACACACAGGAGCTTTCCTTGAATAAGCTCCACATTTCTAATGTACCCATCCCTGCAGCCATCCTATGCTTCCTAAATCTTGCCTAATCGCATCGTAATTGCCTTTCCCCCAGATGTAACTCTGGACCAGTGGTATACACCTATCCCTTTCTATCACTAAAGTAAACATGACAGAATTATGATCACTATCACCAAAGTGCTCACCTACTTCCAAGTTTAACATCTGGCCGGGCTCATTACCCAGTACCAAATCTAATGTGGCTTCGCCCCTTGTTGGCCTGTCTACATACTGTGTCAGGAAGCCCTCCTGCACACACTGGACAAAAACTGACCCATCTATAGTACTCATACTATAGTGTTCCCAGTCAATATTTGGAAAGTTGAAGTCCCCTGTCAACTACCCTGTCTGTCTCACTCCTATCAAGAATCATCTTTGCTATTCTTTCCTCTACATCTCTGGAACTATTCGGAGGCCTATAGAAAACAACCAACAGAGTGACCTCTCCTTTCCTGTTTCTAACCTCAGCCCATACTACCTCAGCTGATGAGTCCCCAAACATCCTTTCTGCAATGCTAATACTGTCCTTGGCCAACAATGCCACACCTCCCCCCTCTTTTACCATCTTCTCTGTTCTTACTGAAACATCTAAATCCTGGAACCTGCAACAACCATTCCTGTCCCTGCTCTATCCATGTCTCTGAAATGGCCACAACATTGAAGTCCCAGGTACCAACCCATGCTGCAAGTTCACCCACCTTATTCCGGATGCTCCTGGCGTTGAAGTAGATACACTTCAAACCAACTTCTTGCTTGCCGGTGCCAACTTGCATCCCTGAAACTTGATTTTGGACCACCCCACTCTCAACCTTTTCTATACGCAAACTACAATTTTGTTTCCCATCCCCCTGCTGGGTTAGTTTAAACCCACTTCACTAGCTTTAGTGAACATCCCCCCCAGGATATTGGTACCCCTCTGGTTCAGATGAAGACCATCCTGCTTGTAGAGATCTCACCTAGCCCAGAAAGAGCCCCAATAATCCAAGAATCCAAAACCCACCCTCCTGCACCATCCCTGTCGCCACGTGTTCAACTCCTCTCTCACCCTATTCCTTGCCTCACTAGCACGTGGCACAGGCAACAAACCAGAGATAACAACTCTGTTTGTCCTAGCTCTAAGCTTCCATCCTAGCTCCCTGAATTTCTGCCTTAAATCCCCATCTTTCTTCCTATCTATGTCGTTGATGCCTATGTGGACCATGACTTGGGGCTGCTCCCCTTCCACCTTAAGGATCCCAAAAACATGATCAGAGACATCACGAACACTGGTAACTGGAAGGCAACAAACCAACCGTGAGTCTCTCTCGTCCCCATAGAACCTCCTATCTGTCACCCTAACTATGGAGTCCCCAATGACTACTGCTCTGCTCCTCTTCCCTCTTCCCTTCTGAGCAGCAGGGACAGATTCTGTGTCAGAGCCCTGTGCCCCACTGCTTTCCCTTGGTAAGTCGTTCACCCCCAACAGTATCCAAAGTGGTATACTTACTGTTGAGGTGAATGGCCACAGGGGATTCCTGCGCTGCCTGCCGGTTCCCTTTCTGTCCCCTGACTGTAACCCATCTGCCTTTTTCTTGTACCTGAGGAGTGACTACCTCCCTGTAACTCCTCTCAATAACCCTCTCTACCTCCTGAATGATCCGAAGTTCATCCAGCTCCAGCTCCAGTTCCCTAACACGGTTTTCGAGGAGCTGGAGTTGGGTGTACTTCCCTCAGATGTAGTCAGCAGGGACACTAGTGGTGACCTTTACCTCCCACATTCTGCAGGAGGAACATTCAAATGCCCTCACCTCCATTCCCACAATTTTAAATTCCCAAAGAGACTGTTGAAAAATAAGGAATATAAAATAAACTCGTTACCTTCCAAACCGGCGCACAGAACTTTTTTTTTGGTTAGAGGAGGAGGATTGGTGGGAGACATTACCCGAGTAGTGATTTGGGTAACGCAACCACACAAATATATGACTTCCCAGAAGTCCTTTGCTCCTCCCTCCCACCTCTCAGCAAATGGAGGCCCGACTCCCGAGTTAAGTCCCTTTGAATTCAGGAAAACTCACCCTCTCGGCAGCCCTCACTTCACCATTCCTTCTCTCCTCGCCATTCTGGCGAAATATTCAATTTGCCACATTTTGCCCAATCATTTCACTCTCTCTCTCTCTCTCTCTCTCTCTCTCTCTGTGCAAGCCCTCCATCTCCTCTTAACACCTCACTTTCCTCCTTATCTTGGTCTCATCACCAAGTTGATCTTACATCCAGAATCAGAGATTGCTGTTGCTCGAGTCTCTCATTTTTCACCCATAATGGTGTTCCTTCAAAACCCCTGCATCTCCTCCTCCATCTCCCATGAAGTGGGATGGAATATTGCTGGACAAGGGGAAACAACCTTCCAGTGGGACCCACACTGACTCACTAACTGAGCTGAAGTTCCCTCGGCCTGATCGTGGGACCATCACTGGCTCAATGCCCTCTACCCGGAGCTGGAGGGGCACACCTTGTGACCCTCACATTTGTCTCCAATCTGCCCCTGTTTATCCCATTTCTCTCAGCCACCCTGTAGTTGTGGGAAAGACCAAACAATCAGACTCTGGTTCATTTATTGGCATTAGTTTTATTTTTAGGGTGCAAATGTCCCAGTCATTCTCCAGTCTCCGATCCTGGAATGGGTCACCATGGGTCACATTGCCCGACTACAGTGCATTATGAGGAACGCTGCAGTGACACACATCGATGTTTACTGATATTGGTTGGAAAGACGGATTAAGGTGATCCAGATTTTAACACATGGTGTGAGAAACATCACAGAATGGTACCCAGGATTCACTGAGCAATTCCAGTCTTCCAAATAGCCCTTCAATAACAACTTCATTCTGATCATCACAAATGTGCAGCCCAATGACACTGCAGACTATTACTGCTCAGTCTGGGGTATCTTCTATGGGAGAGGAAGGCAGATCATTGTAAACAATAAGTAGCATTTACATGACAACCTCCTGCTGCAATGATTCGGAGATGCCGATGTTGGACTGGGGTGTACAAAGTTAAAAATTACACAACACCAGGTTGTAGTCCAACACGTTTAATTGGAAGCTAGTGTGCTTCCAATTAAACCTGTTGGACTATAACCTGGTGTTGTGTGATTTTTAACTTTGTCCTCCTGCAATAGCCTCCTGCTCAATGAATGAATTGCGGATTGATTTGTGATCAAGAAGAATAAGGAGGTGATGGAGACTGATCGTGGGGATAGACTCACTGTTGGGAAGAAGCTGAGCTCAGATGTAACAATTAAGTTAATTGTTTTGTGAGATGTAGTTGTCACTGGCTGGGCCAACATTTATTGCTCATCCTTAATTGTCCTTGAAAAGGTGGTGCTGAGCTGCCTTCTTGAACCACTGCATCGACCCATTGGTTGACATTCCTGGGTTTAGGTCGGGCTCCTACACAATCTATTAAGACCCTGGTAAACGGTTCTTCAAAAGTTGTGATCAGGATTAAAGGTGAAGCCTTAATTGAGGGTTGGGGATTCACCCAGTCCTGATATGAATCAACAAGTCTGTTAAAATATAACATCTTGATATAATCCTGACCAATATAAATGTTTTACTATATTAGACTGTGTTATCCTCATCCATGAATGACCTGCCATTGGAATTTCATGAGCCAATGCGTGAGGTTTCATTTGGGTTCTCAGATGGAGTGACTACCTGATGCACCACGGTCCATTCCTCAGCGCCTGGTATTTGGGGCAGAATCTATTTCCTCATTAATACTTTGTCTTTCAAGTAAGAACACTCAAGGATTGTTTCTGATTCCATTTCTGATTAGGCTGCTGGATAAAACTCTCTCTCTGTTCAGGTCCATTTGTTGTATTTCTGCTAAGAAATATGTTCTGAAAACTATCAGCTGAATTCTCTTTAATTTCATCTTTTCAGTTACAGTTTTGAAAATCGAATCTGATAACTGAAAATCCAAATCAACTCTTTGTTTCATAGATTGCTTTTTCCATGGATCTAACTCTGTAAACCTGAGATCTAGTCACAACACAGGATGTTCCTCTTTTAACATTTCAGCGTATTTCATCTTTACTGATTTTTTCCAGTACTCTTAGTGAGATTAGTTTTCTATAAACTGCCTGATCGTTCCCCAAAGGAATGTATTACACTCCTCCCACTACTACATTTCCATTGACCAAGTCACTTGATAATTCACTTCTGTGTGATTAAGCTGGTTCGTATTCTCTATGAATGCCTCCATTTACAATTTTCTCCTTCATTAACTTCTCTGGAAGTCAAACATAACTGTCAGACAGATTCAGTGACTGACATATCCAATCGCCTCTCAAGATATTTGTTTGTTTATCTCCTTGCTTTGAAGCAGAAATACGCCCCTTTGAGATACAATACTCAGACCCTCCAATGGTCTCACTCTTCTTGATAATATTCAAAGACAATTTCTCAGAACTGTCCTGAGCTCCTTGTCCCTCATTCATACATTCAAAGAATCATGTTTTCTCTGTCCTGCCCTATCATAACAGTGATTCATTTTGTAATGCCTCCTTCTCTGAAGATTTATTCAATATTGCTCTGATTGCAAACAGTTTTCCATTTACCTTCTAGCAATTGATACAATAGCAGCATTCAAGAAACACCCGGGTGAATACATGAATAGGAAGGGAATAGAGGGATACAGATCCTGAAAGTGAAGACAGTTTTAGTATGGAAGGGTGAATGTGTTGGTGCAGGTTGGAGGGCCAAAGGGCCTGTTCCTGTGCTGTGTTGTTCTCTGTTCTTGATATGTCTCTTATCATTACAGTTGAAACATGCTCCTTTCTGTGGTTGCAGTCTTGTTCCGTTATGGTGATAATATCTTTCTGGCTTTCCAGATGACTATTTCCCCATCCTCACTGCCTGTGTGAGACATGTAAGGGATCTGCCTGAACTCCTGCCTTGCTCATCCTGAATGCTTCATCATCATCGAAACAAGCCTTTCAGTTCTCTGAATTCTCCCATGATTTCATTCTCACTAATCCCACTGTAGCAGCATGATCTGAATCCCTGATCCTACCTCCTTGCTTTCTCCTACACTAATATCCAGGTCAGTTTCTTTCTTGTAGTACCAATTTTCAACTGTTAGATGTGACTTGATGGATCCATTTATCATTATTTTTATTTGATGAGGTGGTCTTTCACTGTAACAAACACACAAGGCTGCAGATTTGGTATTAACAGTGAAACAAATGTTTTTTACATCTCAGAGATTCAGATAAAATAGAATAAACCAAACAATTTGCATATGAACTAATTCAATGAAATTTGAAAGCACGTGGACACAATAAAATCCCATTTATTCTAACACCATCACTTTGCATTACTCACTTCCCAGGGAATATCCTTTTCCATCACGTTGATCTAGTTGACTTAACTCTTTCTGTATTCAGAGGCTTGAGCCTCTTCAAGGGTATCCCTTGATTATTCACATAAATGAGCTGAAGGAGAAAGTCAGGACTGCAGATGCTGGGGATCAGAGTCAAGAGTCTGAGAGAGAGTTGTCGAACAAAGGGACCTTGGCATACAGGTTCATAGCTCCTTGAAAGTGGAGTCACAGGTAGATGGGATAGTGAAGAAGGCGTTTACTATGCTCGCCTTTATTTGTCAGAGTATTGAGTACAGGAGTTGAGAGGTCGTGTCATGGCTGTACAGGACATTGGTTACGCCACTGTTGGAATATTGCGTGCAGTTCTGGTTTCCTTCCTATTGGAAAGATGTTGTGAAACTTGAAAGTCTTCAGAAAAGATTTACAAGGGTGTTACCAGGATTGGTGGATTTGACCTAGAGGCGGAGGTTGGGTAGCATGGAGTGTCAGTGGTTAGCACTGCTGCCTCACAGCACTAGGGTCCCAGTGCTACCCAGCCTTGGGTGACTGTCTGTGTGGAGTTTATACATTCTCCCTGTTGGTGTGGGTTTCCTCAAGGTGTTCCGGTTTCCTCCCACATTCCAAAGATGTGCAGGTTAGGTGAATTGGCCGTGCTAAATTGCCCATAACGTTAGGTGCATTAGTCAGAGGGAAGTGGGTCTGGATGGGTTAATCTTTGGAGGTTTGGGTTGGGCTGAAGGGCTTATTCCACGCTGCAAGGAATTTAATCAGAGTAGGCTAGGGCTGTTTTCCCTGGAGTGTCAGAGGTTAACGGGTGATCTTGTAGAGGTTTATAAAATCATGAGGAGCATGGATAGGATAAATAGACAAAGTATTTTCCATGGGCTGGGGGATTCCAGAACTAGAGGGCATAGATTTAGGGTGAGAGGGGAAAGTTATAAAAGAGACCTAAGGGGCAACTTTTTCACTCAGAGAGTGGTACGTGTATGGAATGAGCTGCCAGAGGAGGCTAGTACAATTGCAACATTTAAGAGACATTTGGATGGGTATATGAATAGGAAGGTTTTGGAGGGATATGGTCCAGGTGCTGGCAGGTGGGACTAGATTGGGTTGGGATGTCTGGTCACCATGGACGAGTTGCATCGAAGGGTTTGTTTCCGTGCAGTACATCTCTATGACTTGATGACTCTACAAGAGTGTGATGCTAGAAAAGCGTCGCCGATTAGACAGCATCCAAGGAACAGAAGAATCGATGTTTCAGAGAAATGAGCTGAAACTTTATTAGTTATAAGCAAATCCTTTGGACAAAAACATTACTTTAGACATTGTGACATTACTCCGAACCCACCCAATTGCTTATGACTTTGTACTTTCAAGCTGTCTGTGTCTGTGAACCTTGAGACTCCTCTCTGACATTTCCTTCTGGTGCCCAGAGCCCTGCCAAGTTAATTTATTCCCAGCCCCCACCAATACCACTCAGGCATCAGCTCACAAAATCTGGCTCTTGTTAGCTGCGATCTTTCTGTCCTCTCCATTGATCATTTTCTCATGATTCCCCAGGATCATTGTTGCGGAAATTTCACATCCTCCTCCCTCTTGCACCATCTCTCCAGCCACCCATCCATCTGCCCCATCCTTCTGTTGATCTACTCACTTATCCGTGGTACTGTGAGGAATTGCTGATTCCTTTCCTAACTTCCTAAACTCTGACTGCTTGAGCACAGTCCTCTTTCTGCTTGTGTCATTGGGATATATGTGGAGTGTGACTGCTGACTGTTCAAACTCTCACCCCCTCCAGTCACTCGATAACTTGATTGACAGTGGGATCAGACAGACAGCACCATAAATGGATTCCTTCCTGTGGGTGCAGCAACACCTATCTATTCCTCTGAATATTGAATCCATTGTCATGTTTTTTTCCAATGAACATCATAAGCCCCTGATGTAGCTGGGGTTCCCATGGTAATATTGACGCATCTTTCTAGGTGGAATCATCATTCACACAGTCCCCAAAGCAAAATACTGACTGGAGAGTGAGTTACACTCAGTGTGGCATTGTATACGTGGCACTGGGAGGATTGTGAAGAGTCTGGTTCAGGGAAAGGCGATCATTCTGAGGAAAACAGTGAACAGAATGGGAGGAAAGAGGGAGCTTCCCAGAAGAGGCTGCAGATCCTGAGCAATAGGTACCAGACGGGGCTGGGATCAAGGAGAAGGGAACAGGATGTATGAGGAGTTCAGAGAATCTGGTGGAGAGAGGGAGTAAGGAGAATCTGAAGCTGGGAGCTGTAATAAGGAACGACCCTTTATTCAGCAAAAGTCACTCTACACTCTGTTCCTCTTTAAATATTTACAGTAATAGTCATTAAAGATATTTAATTACTCAAATATGGTTTGTTTGATCTGCTTCAACTCCACTGGTTGAACCTTAAACTACTTCCCTATTTAACACAGAATGTGTTCCACCTGAACTGTTTCTTTGAACAACTGGCAACACACTCTAACCCAGAGAATTGATTCGGAAATTTTCAATATTTTCTTCCCTAAAGGTACAAATCTTCCAGTCCTTCCAGTCCAGTCGTGGGCGGCACAGTGGCACAGTGGTTAGCACTGCTGCCTCACAGCGCCAGAGACCCGGGTTCAATTCCCGACTCAGGCGACTGACTGTGTGGAGTTTGCACGTTCTCCCCGTGTCTGCGTGGGTTTCCTCCGGGTGCTCCGGTTTCCTCCCACAATCCAAAAATGTGCGGGTCAGGTGAATTGGCCATGCTAAATTGCCCGTAGTGTTAGGTTAAAGGGGTAAATGTAGGAGTATGGGTGGGTTGCGCTTCGGCGGGTCGGTGTGGACTTGTTGGGCCGAAGGGCCTGTTTCCACACTGTAAGTAATCTAATCTAATCTTCTCCAGTCTCCGAGCATGGAACGGGTCACTGAGGGTCACACTGCCTGGTTAAAGTGCACCATGAGGAATGCCACAGTGACAGACGCCATTGTTAAATGGTACCATCAAAAACCAGGGTGTCATAAGATGCGAATTTTAACACATGGGAAATATGTCTCTCACACAATGGAGCCCAGGATTCACTGAGCGATTCCAGTCTTCCAGAGACCTCCCCAATAACAGTTTCATTCTGATCATCACAAATGTGCAGCCCAGAGATACTGGGGTCTATTACTGTAAAGTGTGGGGAGAAAGATCTATGGGAGAGGAAGCCAGCTCAATGTCACCAGTAAGTACAGTTCTTCCTGAACTGTAACCTTTTGCTCAGTGAATGAATTGAAACTCAGTTTGTGATTTTCTTGAATTCCCTGCATTTTTGTAATCTCTAGAAATCCTGCAGTTGGGATTTTATTGAAACGATTTGTGAAATTTCATTCTGGAAGTTAGGTGGAGTGACCACCGAATGGACCTCTGTCCATTCCCCATCGTCTGGTACTTGGGCTAAACACTATTTCCTCATTAATACTTTGTTGCTCAAGTCATAACACTAATGATTTTGTGATTCCATTTCTGAGGAGGCTGTTTGATAAAACTCTCTGAATTCAGGATCCATTTGTTAAATTTCTGCTGAAGAAGATATTCTGAACCAATCAGCCTCATTCTGTTCACCTTCATTGTATTCAATTAATCTTTTGAAAATTGATACTGAGAACTGAAATTCCAAATCAACATGCTCATAGACTATAATTCTATTGTTCTAAATCTATAAACCTGAGATTTAGTCACAATACAATGATGATAAAATCCAGGATGTTCCTCATGTTACATTTCAGTTTATTTCATCTCCACTGGTTGTTCCATGACCCATGGTGAGGCTGATATTCTTGAACCTGTGAGGTCATTCACTAAAACAGAATAAAATCCTTCTGTCAGAGTGTGTTTTACTCCTCTCACTGCAACCTCACCTCTGCAATTAACAAGTCACTTTGTAATCCAACTCTGCATACAGTTCCTGAACACACCCAATTAATATCTATTCGAACATTAATATCGCTGGAAGACAATAAGACCATAAGACATAGGAGTGGAAGTAAGGCCATTCGGCCCATCGAGTCAACTCCGCCATTTAATCATGGCTAACGGGCATTTCAACTCCACTTACCAGAATTCTCCCCGTAGCCCTTAATTCCTTGTGACATCAAGAATTTATCAATCTCTGCCTTGAAGCCATTTAGCGTCCCGGCCTCCACAGCACTCCGCGGCAATGAATTCCACAGGCCCACCACTCTCTGGCTGAAGAAATGTCTCCGCATTTCTGTTCTGAATTTACCCCCTCTAATTTTAAGGCTGTGCCCACAGGTCCTAGTCTCCTCTCCTAACGGAAACAATTTCTTAGCGTCTACCCTTTCTAAGACATGTATTATCTTGTGGGTTTCTATTAGATCTCCCCTTAACCTTCTGAACTCCAATGAATACAATCCCAGGATCCTCAGCCGTTCCTCGTATGTTAAACCTGCCATTCCAAAGATCATCCGTGTGAATCTCCACTGGACACGCTCCAGTGCCAGTATGTCCCTCTTGAGGTGTGGGGCCCAAACCTGGACACAATACTCCAAATGGGGCCTAACTAGAGCTTTTTAAAGGCTCAGTAGCACATCGCTGCTTTTATATTCCAAAGCTCTTGAGATAAATGACAACATTGCATTCGCTTTCTTAAATCACGGATTCAACCTGCATGTTTACATTTAGAGAATCCTCGACTAGCACTCCCAGATCCCTTTGTACTTTGGCTTTATGAATTTTCTCACCGTTTAGAAAGTAATCCATGCTTGTATTCTTTTTTCCAAAGTGCAAGACCTCACATTTGCCCACGTTAGTGCAAGATAGGATTATTAGGCAGAGTCAGGGATTGACTTGACTCAGTGTCTCTCAAGATCTTTCTTGGTTTACCTCATTGCTTTGAAGCTGAAGGAAATACTCCCCTCAAAACTGAGACCCTCCAGTGGTCTCACTCTCCTTGTTCATATTTAAAGACAAATTCTCTGGACTGTTCTGGTTTCCCTCTCCCTCATTAGTGCATTCAAAGCATTCATATTTTATCTGTCCTACATTATAGTTAAAATAATTATTTACATTTGTGATGTATCTTTTCCTGAAAATTCTATTGATGTTCCTCTGATTCTCATCAGTCTCCCATTGAATTGGCTTTGGTATGTTCTGTCTTACGAAAATGGGAAATGTCAACTTCTGTCAATTGCTTTTTTGGTTCCAGTCTTTCTCCTTTGTTACTTGAAACTCTTTCTGTACATTCTAGAATATAAGACTATATGACTGTATGATTAGGCAAAATGGGAGGATATTTAATTGGGGAAGAGGAAACTATTATACAAGTAGACATGAGTTAGGAAGCATGGACTGGGAGCAATTGTTCCATGGTAAAGGCACTATAGACATGTGGACACTGTTTCAGGAACGGTTGTTGCGAGTGATGAATAAATATGTCCCTCTGAGACAGGCAAGAAGGGGTAAGATAAAGGAACCTTGGATGATGAGAGGGGTGGAGCTTCTCGTCAAAAGGAAGAAGGTAGCTTACATAAGGTGGAGGAAGGTAGGGTCAAGCTCAGCTCTGGAGAATTACAGGCAGGCAAGGAAGGACCTCAAAAATGGTCTGAGGAGAGCCAGGAGGGGGCACGAGAAAGGCTT
>NC_057718.1:3450931-3458273 GCF_004010195.1 Chiloscyllium plagiosum | reverse complement strand
CGAGAAATGTGATTGCTTCGCCACTTGCGAAGATCTTTGCATCCTTGCTCTCCACTGGAGTCATACCTGAGGACCGGAGAGAGGCAAATGTAATTCCTCTCTTCAAGAAAGGAAATAGGGAAATCCCCGGCAATTACAGACCAGTAAGTCTCACGTCTGTTGTCTGCAAGGTGTTAGAAAGGATTCTGAGGGATAGGATTATGACCATCTGGAAGAACATGGCTTGATTAAATGCAATCAACATGGCTTTGTGAGGGGCAGGTCATGCCTCACTAATCTTATAGAGTTCTTTGAGGCTATGATGAGAAGGGTTGGTGAGGGTCGAGCTGTGGATGTGGTGTATTCGGACTTCAGAAAGGCATTTGATTAGGTTCCCCATGGTAGGCTCATTCAGAAGGTCAGGAGGAATGGGATTCAGGGAACATAGCTGTCTGGATACAGAATTGGCTGGCCAACAGAAGACAGCGAGTGGTAGTAGAAGGAAAATATTCTGCCTGGAAGTTTGTGGTGAGTGGTGTTCCACAGGGCTCTGTCCTTGGGCCTCTGTTGTTTGTAATTTTTATTAATGACTTGGATGAGGAGATTGTAGGATGGGTCAGCATGTTTGCAGATGACACAAAGGTTGGAGGTGTCATTGGCAGTATAGAGGGCTGTTGTAGGCTGCAGCAGGACATTGACAGGATGCAGAGATGGGCTGAGAGGCGGCAGATGGGGTTCAACCTGGATAAATGCGAGGTGATGCGTTTTGGAAGGTCGAATTTGAAAGCTGAGTACAGGGTTAAGGATAGGATTCTTGGCAGTGTGGAGGAACAGAGGGATCTTGGTGTGCAGGTACATAGATCCCTTAAAATGGCCACCCAGTGGACAGGGTTGTTAAGAAAGCATATGGTGTTTTGGCTTTCATTAACAGGGGGATTGAGTTTAAGAGTCGTGAGATCTTGTTGCAGCTCTATAAACATTTTGGTTAGACTGCACTTGGAATACTGCGTCCAGTTCTGGTCGCCCTATTATAGGAAAGATGTGGATGCTTTGGAGAGGGTTCAGAGGAGGTTTACCAGGATGCTGCCTGGATTGGAGGGTTTATCTTATGAAGAGATGTTGACTGAGCTCGGACTTTTTTCATTGGAGGAAAGGAGGAGGAAAGGGAACCTAATTGAGGTATACAAGATAATGAGAGGCATAGATAGAGTCGACAGCCAGACACTATTTCCCAGGGCAGAAATGGCTAACACGAGGGTTCATAGTTTAAACTGGTTGGAGGAAAGTATAGAGGGGATGTCAGAGGTGGATTCTTTACACAGAGGGTTGTGAGAGCATGGAATGCGTTGCCAGCAGCAGTTGTGGAAGCAAGGTCATTGGGGACATTTAAGAGACTGCTGGACATGCATATGGTCACAGAAATTTGAGGGTGCATACATGAGGATCAATGGTTGGCAAAACGTCGTGGGCTGAAGGGCCTGTTCTGTGCTGAACTGTTCTATGTTCTATGACGATATGAAATAGGAACAGGAGTAGGCCATTCTGCTCCTCGAGCCTCCTCCACCCTTCAATCAGGTCATGGCTGCTCCAATATTTCCACATCCACTTTCCTGCATTTCCCACATAATCCTAGAATCCCTGACTGATCAAAAACCTGTCTGTCCATGGTCCTGCCTGTTCCTGATAGCTCATTAAGAATCTATCGATCTCAGCCTTAAATGGACAAGGATTCTGCCCCCACAGGTCTTTGTGGTAAGGAGTTCCAAAGTCTCACAACCCTCTGAGAGAAGAATTTCCTCCTCATCTCAATCTTAAACTGGTACTCCTTTATTCTGAGTCAAGAGTGTGGTGCTGGAAAAGCACAGCAGGTCAGGCAGCATCCGAGGAGCAGGATAATCGATGTTTCAGGCATAAGCCCTTCATCCTCAGTGTGAAACTTCTTCCCAGGATGCCTACCTTGAAGAAGCTCTCCCCCGCTAAATAAACTCATTCCTGATGAAGGGCTTATTCCCGAAACATTGATTCTCCTGCTCCTCAGATGATGCCTGACCTGCTGTGTTTTTCCAGCACCACACTCTTGACTCTGATCTCCAGCATCTGCAGTCCTCGCTTTCTCCTAGCTTCTTTATTCTGAGACGAAGCCCTCTGACACTAGACCGTCCATGAGGGGAAACATCCTCTCACCATTCACCTGTCAAGCCCCTTCATAATCTGATAGGGTTCAATGCGATCACCTCTAATTCCTAATCCCCAGTGAATAGAGTCCCAACCTGTTTAGCCTTTGTTCAAAAGACAATTCCTTCATCCCAAGGATTATCACAGTGAGCCTTCTCTGAACTTTCTGCAATGAAATGATAACTTTGTTTAATAACGGTCCAAAACTGCTGACAGTGCTCCAAATGTGGTTTCCCCAACCCCTTGTACAGTTGCAGTAAAAGTTCCCTCCTCTTACACTCCAACATTCCTTCTGTTTTCCTGACTACCTGCTGTCCCTGTTTGCTAGCTTCCAGAGTTTCATGGACAGATAACCCCAAGCCCCATTGTGTTTCAGCTTACTGCAGATTTTCTCCATTAAAATAATTCCCTGTTCCATGATTCGCCCTTCCAAACTGGACAGCTACAGGTTTTCCCCATGTTATACTCCCAATACAATCCCCACATCCTAAGTTATCGATATTTCTCTGTAAAGTCTTTGTATCCCTCTTGTTTGGAAAACTGCAAACAATGCAATTGCTATTTCTATAGCCCCCTCTTTTAGGATCCAATGATTCAAGCCCTCAGGGCCATGGTACACATTTTGCTTTTTACCCCTTTATTTCGTCAAACACTTCTTCTTTATTGATGATGATGGTATTTAATTGATCACCCTATATTCTTTAGTATTACTGGGACATTTAATACACTGTAAAGAATGATGCAAAATATCTGTTTAACTCCTCAACCATTCCCAGATCCATCTTTGCAGTTTCATTTTCTAAGTGGCCATGATACAATTTGACTGGTCTCAACATTTTTATATATTTAATGAAGCTCCTATTGTCAGTTTTTATGTTAATCATTGGTTAACCCTCCATTCATTTTATTTTATTTGCTCTGCCATTTTTTTTTTCTTCAAAAAAGGGCATCAGTTTAGTTCAGTTGGCTGGATTGTTGGTTTAGAGAGCAGTGTGATACCAACAGCATGGGTTCAATACCCATCACTGGTTTGAGTTTACCAGGAAAGACTCTCCTTCTCAACCTCTTCCCTCACCTGAGATCTAGTGGCCCCCAGGTTAAATCACCAGCAGTCACTTTTATGAGAGAAGCCCCAGTGGTCTCATAAGACTGTGGCGACAAAACAACAAGTTTGGAAAAATACAGAACATGAGATTCCTCTTTGATACCTCTTCCCAACAATTACCTTCCCCTTTCTTTAACCCAACTCCCACAAACTAGGCCATGTCATCACATGGGCCGCTACCAAACACAACCCATTATCACCCACTAACTGTCCCCATTAGCAATGATTCATTCTCCCAGACTGCCCTTCCTGTACTGGGGTCAGTTTGCTCATCTTCCAGATAGCCCCCAGTCTCATCTACACAGGGAACAAGAATCTCAAATGTGTTAGACAGCTCAAGGGCCAAGGCTTCTTCAGCATGACCTCCTTGATCCCGCTACCTCCCTCACTCAGAATCACACCATCTTTTCCCTGACAATTGATTGATTCCAAGGTATGACTGCCTCCTGAATCAGTGTCCAGGTAACTTGCGCCCCCTCCCTGATGAGTTAGTGTTTGAAGCTCTGACCCTACCTCAGCAACTCTGAGCCAGAGTTCATCAAGAACCAACACTTGCTCCAGCTGTGCTACACTATGAACCACAATGGGGTCCATCATCTTCCACATCATGTAATTATAGCACATCACCTGGTCCTTCACCTGTTAGTACATAGTTTTTCTTAAATTTTCTATATGTCGTTTGGTTTGTAATCTGTCAAATATTTCTCATATTGACCTTTAATCTAAAATTAACTTCTAATAGATAGACAAATAGATAGTACCAACCGATGACCTGCATGTTTTCCTGTGACATCACTCTTTGTTTTGTGCTGGGTCTCTGACGCTGAGCTTCAATTTATCCTGTTAAACAAAACTTGACAAACTATCACTCAAACAGCAAGTGAAAGCACCTCTTCCCCTTGGCACTGAATTCCCACACTGCTCCAAAACCCCCGACCTGTGTATTCACTCTGTTGTGCCTCACTCTGGATGTGATCTCTTCTTCCTGATCATGTGAAATATTCATCTTCCATGATGCTAATTTCTCTTACATTCACATTTATTTTCTGTATCTAAGTGATGGAAATCCCCGATCCTTGCTTTCTCCCTTGCCAATTCTACAAATGTCCCATTTGGTTTCTTCCTTATCGTGTTAATTTTCAAATGAAAGATCCAGCTTGATGGATCCAAGTTTAATTATTTTATTTAATGAGGTGGTCTTTCACTGCAACATAAGCAGGTAAGGCTGCAGCTTGGCTTATAACAAGAAAAAGAAGTTTATTACATGACAGATATTAAGGAAAAAATAGAATAAAACAAATTATTTATTTGTGATACAATTCAATAAAATTTAAAAAGCACATGGAAACAATAAAATTACCAGCACCATCCCTTCACAGTGTTCATCTGGAACTCAATGTATTGATCACACTGGAGTTTCAATTTCAGATGGACAAAGGGAAGTCAGAACAGTTTGTACCATTTCCAAGTTTCACTAGTTTTACTTTTGAACTCACGTTTAAACATTTATTAATGATTAATGCTTTATTTTTGAGAACTCACTTTAAAATGTCTTGTTTTATTGAAATAATTAATCCCACTGTTACACTCCTACAATCTGTCCTTTCTACTTAAGTATGATTCGGAGGACATCAGAAATTTCAAACAAGTTTTAATTTATTCAGACCTTTTCTTCAAAAGATGCAAATCCCCCAGCCCATCTCCAGTCTCCAATCCTGGAACATGTCACCGAGGGTCACACTGCCCGGTTACAGTGCACCATGAGGAACGCTGCAGTGACACACACCGATGGTCCCTAGGACCAGGAGAAACCAGGGAATAACACAGAGTCGATTTTAACACATGACTTGGGACATCACAGAATGGAGCCCAGGATTCCCTGAGCGATTCCAGTCTTCCAGATACACGTCCAATAACAATTTCATTCTGACCATTACTAATGTGCAGCCCAGTGATAAGGGTGTCTATTACTGTAAAGTGTGGGGAGATATCAGTGGGACAGGAACCCAGCTGACTGTAATGGGTAAGTCCTGTTTATCTGACAATAGTCTGACACAGCAAACATTTCCACATGGATTTATTGGAGAGGGGAATGTGTTCCATTCCTCTAGTAGGGAGAAAGCAGCGAGTTTGATCTGGAAATGGAACAGTTACTTTCCCTTGTTTTACTCACAGACAGAATAAACTGTTTCTCCTCTTGGACCAGTTCTTCAATCTCACATTCTTTATCTTCTCTCTGCCTTTCTGCTTCTCCATCTTGTTTGTTCTCAGCATTATATTTAGCATTTGCCTGTCTCCACCTTATTTTGTTTCATTCAGTCTTGGGATGTGACCATCACTGGCTGGGCCAGCACTTGTTGTCCATCTTGAATGGCCCTTTGAGAAGGAATGGCTTCACCCAGAGAGTGGTGACAATGAAGACTGTGACAATAAAGCTAATTCAATTCAATACTGGCTCCTCATGCGCCACTGCTGTCCACTTCCCTTTATCCTCACTGCCATCTCAATCATGCAAAGATAAACTAGTAAGTTATGAGCTACCTTTCCTGCATTATGCCTCTGGAGTACATTAATTTCAATTGATCAAATTTGTGACATCAATCTTTGTGAAATATCACACTTACTGGGTTCCTTCATTAGCTTTGTGCTTTGTTGTCTATTGTATTCACAGTCTACACAGACTAACAAAACCCACAAAAGGGTTGTATTTAGTGAACCCTTCAGCAAAAACCTCCGAAAGAGCAACTTCAGTGCAATTCTGCTCTAACCTGCACTTAGATTTGACTGTACTGTGTCTCCCATGTTGATTGTAAAACTACCTTTATAGCAAAGCTTAAATAATCATAAAAATGTTTTTTTTATTGTAAGCTCATTATTACATGGGAAATATTGAAAACTATGCTGAAGGATGACAATTTCTACAACAGCCATCAGGACTGTCAGAAGGTTTCCCCAGTATCCCTGAGTGTGTTACAGTCTCTCAGACTCTCCTGGATTCTAATCTGGGATTTATGCATTTGCTTTAAGGAGTGCAGAATCTATCAGTCTGGGCTGTTAGACAAGGGGGAGACAAAACATGATTCCTGACAACTTTCCCTCACTTTGTTCTTGTACCTCAATCAGATCTCAGAACTTTTTAAATTCAAACTCTGTGTGTCTGTTTTACTTTCCTGTAAATAACCTCAGTCACTGCTGACTGTGTCCTGGGGTTTTACAGTCATCAGTGAGATTAATATGATTTTGATCAAGTCCAAGGTAACAGTCAAGATGTTTGTAAGAAAGGTATTCCTGCTGTTTTATGATCACAATTGGCCTTGATGTGTTTCTTGGTCTTAAACTGATTTCATACATCATCAAATCGAACTGTAAAGAGGTGAATGATGAACACATTCTCTTTGACTGAAGGGCTCAAGGTATAAATATTTGGGTTTTTAATTGTCCAGTTAACATTACACATTATTTGACCAATATTTATCAATTAGCAGAAACTTTATGCCTCCCCTTTTTTCATAATTTGAGCTCTTACCAGGGTCAACAATGCGTTTGGTGCCTCTGCAAAGTATCATTTTTTCATAGCCTCCAGAAAACACACAGTAACATAGCCCTTGAGGAGAATTGATGGGTGTTCTGATTTCCAATGCCCTCCTGCTAGCAGACTATTTTCATTGTCATCGCAGTGATGGGAAATCATCGAGCAATTTAATTCTCATATTTTCTGCACTGTTCTTGAAAAGATTTGAATTTTCTCCAATCAGATTTGTGACTCTATTCTCTCAACAAAGTACAACATTTATTGGGTTTCATTATTAGTTTTGTGCTAAAAACCAGGCTGTATTTCCTGCTCCACACACAGCCAGATATTGCCTGACAAACAACCAGTCACAGTGAAGAAAGAATCTTTACCTTCAAAGTTTGGGAGAAGATTTGTAGCTCGGGTGCTCGTTGTTGTGGTTCTGTTCGCCAAGCTTGGAATTTGTCTTGCAAACATTTCGTCCCCTGTCTAGGTGACATTCTCAGTGCTTGGGAGCCTCCTGTGAAGCGCTTCTGTGATGTTTCCTCTGGCATTTATAGTGGCCTGTCTCT
>NC_057718.1:3443373-3449598 GCF_004010195.1 Chiloscyllium plagiosum | reverse complement strand
TTTAAGTGAATGGGTGCACATTCTACCTGAGGAAGAAAGGGAATGTATTATCTGCTGGCCTCTCAATTCACTCATCTTGACCCTGTGTCTTCATTGCATTTTGTACATCTCTCTGACTGCCGGAGATGAGGCAAGAATAACCAGGTGCAGTACAGACTGAAACATTTACACCTACACACACACACATTAACAACACATACCTATCCAAATACACAATGCACATAGCATCTCACATACAACCCACAAATATCCATGCACACAAATAGCCTCATTCATGTACACACATGCTAGTTGACACACTAAACATACACATTCATGCACATAAACTCACTCTCTCACAGACACTCATGTACTAAAATACATATAGAACATACACATACTCTGTCTCACATATACATACACAGACAAAAATACAGACACTGAATGGTCATCCGTTTGTCTCATGAAACCATGGATCTGTACCTAGGAAGCCTTGTTTCAATCTTTGTTGGGAGGGCAGTGTCTATTGGAGCTGTAGAAGCCCACATGAGAGTGACAGCCTCGGCTGGAGTGATTGCACATGAAGGTGCTGTCCCACCCCGGGTTGTCTTGTTGCTGTTTTCTCGGTGGGTGCGCTTTTCTTCAGCAGCAAGCCTCAGATTCTCTTCTCCTGTTTTTATATCTGTGCGTAATTCCAGCCTCCACTAACAGTGATCGCTTGCAATGTCCTCCCACCTCTTGACATCAATGTTCAGTGACTTCATGTCTCTCTTGCAGACATCTTTGTAAGGAAGGTTAGACATACGTACACTCAAAACACACAAATACACTTGTGTAAACACATATATACATGCATTGAGAAAGAGACACACAAACCCTCAGACTTACAAATACACACACATACACTCTCACACATCTACATGCACACACTTTTAGAATAATAGAATTATGACAGTGTGGAAGCAGGCCATTTGCCCCATCAAGTCTACACTGACCCTCTGAAGAGCATCCTACACAGATCTGTCTTCCTACCCTATTCCTGTAACACTGCATTTTGATAGCGAATACTCCTTGCCACACATCCCTGGACACTATGGACTATTTAGAATGGCCAATCCAACTAACCTGCACATCTTTGGACTTGGGAGGAAACTGGACACACAGAGATGGGGAAAATGTGCAAACTCTACACAAACAGTCAATCAAGGTTGGAATGGAAACCTGCCCCCCTAACACTGTAAGGTAGCAATGCTATCCACTGAGCCACCGTGCTGCCCAACACACATGCAGACACACACGCCACAGCACGCAGACACCAAAACACACCACAACACACATATACAACACAAACCATAAACACCAACACACATACTCTCACATACACAAATTGTCAGATACACAAACACACACCCACAGGCAGACACATACACAAAGAGAATGTTTTTTGCAATTTGCTGAACAAATTCCTGCCTTCTGCTTTGTTGAAATATGGTACACAGACTGTGTGGGAGTCAGAGTGTGAGTTACTGGATTCCACCTGCTCTTGTAGCCACAATATTTACTAAACTGCTGTAGGTAATGGGCAGGTTATCGTGGAGTTCATTTGTTTCATTTTCTGATGGGATGTAGGCATCGCTGGCAAAGCCAACATTTGTTCTTCATCCCGAATTGCCCTCAAACTGAGTCACTTCACTGTTTATTCCAGAGGGCAATCAGAACAATCCACATCACTGTGGGTCTGGAGTCACATGTAGGTCAGACCAGGTAAGGATGATAGATTTTCTTCACTGAAGGACATTAGTGAACCAGATGGTTTTTGACAACAATTCATGGGCCTATCAGGTCATCCTGGAATTTTCTCAATATAACTCCATCAGCCTGTATTTATCTTTAATAATAGAGATTTGAGAATCTAACAGAATACAAAAGGATTTGTTTTCTAGGAATGTATTGTATTCCATAGACATTCACTTTCATGAACCAACTCCACATTTAGCTGGACCATGGCTGATCTAGATCTCAGTATCATTTAAACTACCAGTTAAACTGCTTTCTGCTGTAACCCATTAAGATGTGACAAATTGAGGACTCTGGATCTGTACTCTCTGGAGTTTATAAAAAGTGGGGTGGGATCTGATTGAAACATCCAGAATATTGAGAGGCCTGGATAAAGTGGATGTGGAGAAGAGGTTTCCACCAGTATGACTAGGACCTGAGAACACAGCCTCAGAGTGAAGGGATGATCTTTTAGAATTCAGATGAAGAGGAATTTCTTCACCCAGAGGGTGGTGAACCTGTGGAACCCATTGCCATAGAAGACTGTGGAGGCCACGTCACTGAGTGTATTTGAGACAGAGATAGATCGGTGTTTGTATCGTAAGGACATTAAATGTTCCAGGGAGAGAAAAGGACAATGGGGCTGAGAAACACTTCCGAGATGATCAATTTCTGCAGCAGACTCAATGGGCTGAATGGCTCAATTTTGTTCCCATACCTTGCAGTCTCATGGTCTTGAGGTTTTAAATGGGAAATTTCAAACTCTCAGCTCTCGAGTCTTTGGACCATCTTTTCCCAGAACCCTCTGCAACTCTTGTTCTACCAATGACACTCCCACCTCCACCTCTGAAGCATTTGGTCCTTCCTCATACCTGCCCTGGTTATTCCCCTTCTTATGACCTTCATTCGTTCCTTTAGACTAACAGATACAGGCAGAGGGACACAGCAGCAGGTGTAGGCCATTCAGCCCATCAAGTCTGCTCCACCACTCAATTAAAGCATGGATGATCAATGACCTCAATGGCACTTTGACACACTGTCTTCAAATGCCATCATGTAAATCATCTCCAGAAAGCTTTAATTTCAGACTTGAATGTTCCCAATAACTGAGCCTCCACACTTCTCTGGGGCATGTAGGTTCTTGGGATTTCAGTCAAGCCTTTGGCAAGGCCCACTATGGGAGGCTTATACTGAAAATAAAAGCTGATGGGATCCAGGGTCACTTAGCAAGTTAGATCCAAAATTGGTTCTGACCCAGCAACAGAGGGTGGTGGCAGAGGGCTGTTGGTGTGACTGGAGGCCTGTGTCTAGTGGTGTACCATAGGAATCAGCGCTAGGTCCTTTGTTGTCTATGCTGGATATAAATGATGCAGATCTGAATGTGGAGGATGGTAAGTAAGTTGGCAGATGACAGAAAGATTGGACGAGTGCTTGAAAGTGAGGAGGATGGTGTTAAACTACAGGAGGATAGAAATGGATTGGTCAGATGGCCAAATCAGTGGCAGCTAGAATTAAACCCTGATATCTGTGAGGTGATGCACTTTGGAAGAAGTAACAAGACAAGGGAGTGCTCACTAAATGGTAAGAATTGAGGATGCTCAGAGTAACTGAGGGGTGTAGTGATTGGATATATAGATTTGTTGTCAGGTGCTGATTACTGCCTGACCTTAGTGTTTTTAAAGTGATCTTTATTTTCCATTTCTAGGTACTGTTATGAATCCAGTAATAGTACAGTTTTCAACAGTTCAGAGTGTCAGAAAAGGTCAGACAGTGAGAATGACAGGACACCATGAAGAACACCAAGCTGCAAGAAGTGATCATTCATTAGTAACAACAACTCTCCAGGAAAAGAAAGGACAAGATAATAGCTCATTCCAGACATAATTCACCAGGAAATTCCCCCAGTTTTCCTGCTTCATTTCAACCTTCCAGAGAACCCTCCAAGAACATATTTATTCTGGCCATTACAAATGTACAGCCCAGTTACACTGCCGAGTCTACCTGCAATGTGTGGGGCTTTACCTATTCAATTACCCTCCCTCAGTCTCGTATATAAGACTATAAGATATAGGAACAGAATGACACTATTTGGCCCATTGAGTCTGCTCTGCCATTCAATCATTACTGATATGTTTTTGAAACTCATTTTTCTGGCCATTCCCAATAACCTTTGACCCCCTTACTGATCCAGCATCTATCTATCTTGGTCTTAAATACACTCAATGACTTGGCCTCTACAGCCCTCTATGTATTGAGTTCCACAGATTCATCACCCTCTAGCTGATGAAATTCCTCCTCATCTCAGCTGCCGTTGTGGAATGTCACCCAGACTAATATCACCCCATGTGACTCCATGTGAGAAAGCCTGGAAAGTTTTCCTGTGTTAAAGGCACTGTAAAACTACAAGCTGTTGTTTTTAATCAGGTTTAATCACATCAGCTTCTACATTTTGACATAGGTTTCAAATATACGCTTCAAATATTGCAGTTAGAGACTGACAAATGACATCGTGAACAACAGTTGCTGCCTGTGGTTTGGGTGCGTTTTCTTCTTGTTTATATCTTTGTCAATCATCACTGACAGAGTGAGTTCAGCAGATATTTTAAATTATGCTCAATTTCACAGATATAACCTATTTATCTGACCATTAAACTGTATATCTGTGTTCTTGAGCTAATTAATTGAAAAGTCTGACCCGGAGCTGCTGGCAACTTGTGCACATTTGAGGTGACAAAGTTTTCACCCCCCACATCACCCACAGCCACTGTGTGTTCATGTATTATCAACAACTGCCTTGGAATGAACAGCAACAGAAATGACAAATGGTTCGAGCCATTTGTTTGAGAGAAGCTGCTGCCCTTGAGACGTGTAACCAATATCAGGGTCAGGGGGCTGTGGCACGCTGGCAGTGTCCCTAACTGTAGACCACAAGGTCAGGGATCAAACCCCACCCAGTGGTACGGCACACCCCCACAGGTTGCTGAGAAATAATTTCAATGGATCAGGGTTGGCTCCGCATTTAACTTATGCTGCGATCTGCTGAGTGATCTCCGGCTGAGACTACAATGATTCGCCATGGGTTAATCACACACTGTGATCCCTGGATCTATTTTTGGGGATTCGCCAGTTTAAGCTATCTCATTTCTCCACTGTCCTTTTCCCTTTCAGACTCTGCTTCAGACCGAACCATTTGATCAAATTTCTGAAACAATGTCACACTGGACTGGAAACATTAACTCTGTTTCCCCACAGATGCTGCCAGACCTGCTGAGGTTCTCCAGCAATTTCAGTTTTTTGATCAAATGCTTTGGTTTAGTGTCTTGTGATCACATGTCTTCAATTGATGATAAAGTTTGTTAATTTCCTCACTTTTGAAAAGTTTTGCCATCATTTTACTGAGTACACACAGCAACATAAATGGCAGTTGTTATAAAGAGGAGGGGTTTGGACCCAGTGGGATTTTTTAATAAGTGCTTTGACCATTCACAGGGTTGCAGCAAATGTGTGAATTCTCGATGTTTAGATGACTGATTGTGAGGAACTTGTATTGAATAAGAAATTAACATCATTCCTGAAATAAACTTCATGAAGCCACATTTAGAAAATCCAGCCAGCAATATGCTCTCTCAGAAGACAGCAGCCATTCATTTATTGTCTATGCTTCTCCTTTACTGACACTTTAACTTCTTTACTCCTGAGAAACGAGACATTAAGGAAGTTGCAATTGGCTGGGAGATTTTGTGTTTCAATTTATTAACTGGACCTACAATAAACTGTGTGGAGAAACAGGGTTGTCACTCTGTTAAGATGATCAGTGGGACTCCAGTTGCTGTGATGCTGTCGTTCTGTGTTGCTTTGGCTAAGTGTTTGCTTTGGAGAACATGATGTGGTGGAGCCAGTGTTGGACCGGAATGGACAGGCAGTCAATCCATGTAATAGTTTATAAACTCTACTTTGGAAATAGAACCAGTTTGACTCAGGATTGGGATACAGACAGACTTTAACCTCACACCTATGATGCATTGTCTGAGCTGAGATGTCACCTTTTTTTAATAAAACCTTAAGTTATCTCAAGAAAGTGACTTAAAAGAAGTTCTGGGATTTACATATTCATGAACTGAAACCTGCAATCCATTCTGAGAGATGAAGGACTTAACGGCTATCCCATATTCCCAATTCCTTCGTCTCTGCCGCATCTGCTCCCAGGAGGACCAGTTCCAATACCGTACAACCCACCTTCTTCAAAGACCGCAATTTCTCCCCAGACATGATTGACGATGCACTCCACCGCATCTCCTCCACTTCCCGCTCCTCCGCCCTTGAGCTCCGCCCCTCCAATTGTCACCAGGACTGAACCCCACTGGTCCTCACCTACCACCCCACCAATCTCCATATACATCGTATCATCCATCGTCATTTCTGCCACCTCCAAATGGACCCCACCACCAGGGATATATTTCCCTCCCCTCC